>NW_015151167.1:293947-310170 GCF_000732505.1 Cyprinodon variegatus | reverse complement strand
AACTCTGGCTGTTAGAACTCTGGCTGTGGAACTGTGGCCGTTAGAACTTTGACTGTTAGAACTGTGACTGTGGAAATGGGCCGTTAGAACTCTGGCTGTTAGAACTCTGGCTGTGGAACTGTGGCCGTTAGAACTCTGACTGTTAGAACTGTGGCTGTTAGAACTCTGGCTGTTAGAAATCTGACTGTTAGAACTCTGGCTGTGGAACTCTGGCCATTGGAACTATGAGTTTTCAAACTTCAATGCTTACATGTCTAATTTTTATAATTGTCTATAAAATTGTAATACTTATAATAGCACGAGAAAGGAAGCTGGAATCTGAGGCAACTGAACATTTTGACATAAAAAGATTTAATTATCTAAAAGTATGTACTTTTTATAATAGTGAATAGAATAATCTTTATTCTATAAGTATATTCTAGTACCACAATAACACTTGGCCAGAGAAAGACATTTTCTGATGCATATATCTGTGTTTCGAAGGTCCCAATCCGGCAGTCTGGGCTTGATAGGACTTTTCTTCCCCTACTACATCCAGAAAGCAAATTAAGTCATCTTCTCTTTGTCTTTCCTATCCTCCCACGCTTTCTCTAACTTTTGTGTCACGTCTGCATGAGAATGATGAGCGAGCCTCGGAGCCTTTGAAGCTTGCTGTACGCAGTGCTCCCTCTGTGAAACTGGCTTCTCTCTTCCTACTTTCACATCGCACAATCTAAGTCTCAGTTCGATAAAATAAACGTGTCCGACTGTACAATACAGGGCATGTGTAACACAGCTGATTTGGCCCTGAACAGTCAATAAAGCTAAGCTTAAATTAACTATTTCAAGCAAAGGAGTCTAAGTACTGTGAAAAACCAAAATATCAATTTATACATTTTTTATAAAATTATGGAGCAGACTCTACAGAACTAAAGAAAAGTCTTAAAGAAGAGCTTCAGATTTTAATGACACAATAATGCATCGTATTATTGGAGTTTTCCAAGTCACATCTGAGATGAAACTTGTGAATAGGATGACAATGCATGTGTTGCTATAGCGAGCACAATGTGTTGCTCTTTGTCTCACTTTCACTTTCCAAAACTACTGCAAACCTAAAGGCTGATTTGATCACATGTTTTGGGGGGGGGTCTTATTTTTTTCTGATGCCTGAAAATAAGATGGGGTGTTTGGCCCTTCATTGTGCCTGACAAGTCGGTGCTTTGGTCTGAATTCGATTGACGGCATGTTTAAGTTACACTTCCTTCCTGTATTCCATTTCCTGATTTCCTGTTCTTGCTGTGCCTCGAGTCTGTCCTGTGTGAGAGGCTGGTGGGTCGCCTCCTCCACTGTTCCTCTCAGAAACCGCAAACCTTAATTCTGTGTCACAGAAAACCCAGGTAAATGTGGCTTTACAAAGGTGCAGGGCTTTAATTCAAAGATTATCATTCCAAAACCCCCATAGAAGCCACCCATGTGCATCCTTTTCCCCTACAACCGGTATTCATTTCAATTCAGTTTAGTTATCAAATAACAAAACATGTCATCTTAAAAGACCTTATTTACGTCTGATATTATCAAATCTTGTTTAATGCATTTTATTTTATAAGAATCAGTTTATATAACAGGAATTCTACTTTATCTTGTCTCCTACACATGCAGATAATATTTGTTTTCTTTCAAAAATTAAAAAAGCAATTAAAACACAACAGCACGTATGCCTTTTGACAATGTGGTCTTGGAGTTGCACTATAACAAGCATTCCCCAGTTCCTCTTTAAGCTAAACCCCTGCTTTCGACTCAGCTGAGACAAAAAGCAACTACTGATTATGTGGTTACGTTTTTTTGTTTTTTGCTGCCAGCAAGGCAAAAGGCCTCTACATGCTGTGGTCGGGCTTTGTCTAGACTTTGTAATTAGCTCATAACAGCACTGTAAACTTATGATCAAAGGGGCTGAATGAGTATTTTTCTTAAGCCGTAAACTGGAGCTTTTTATTGCAAACACTTGCAACAAGCGTTAAAACAAAGACAAGAATTTACATACGTTCAGCACATGGCTTCTAGTCAACTAATAGGTGTGTTATGTATTTTCATCCTTAGGGGAAATGCAGCACATTTAGTGCCTTCCAGGGGTATTCATAACCTCCTGACACATGGTTGCAGAATCAAGCTGTGGGCATCCTTTTCTTTTGCATGGATATGAGGGATTGTTTCCATATGGCTAAAGAGAGGGCAGTGCTGGAGGATAAGCTGTTAGAGGCTCAAGGGAAGGTCACTATGCATTAGGACAACAGCCATAACCACACAACCACGTCTACTGTTCAATGGATTAGGCAGAAGTTTTTGTCATCATGTGACAAAATGTGGGAAAAGTTTAAAAAAATTATGAAAAAAAGGAGCAGATTAGCTCATCCCTTTAGAAGATTTAAACAGTAAAACTAGACTTTTCTCTGCTAACATGCCATACTTCTAAACACAATAGACACACCAAGAAGGGGAAGCAGTATGTCCTGATTCCAGTACGCAGCTTGTGAACTCTCCAGAGCTTCTGATGCATTTTACTTTAATTAAGCAGCCCACCCCAGCGATGCACACAAAAAACCCCTCCAGGTCCCTTTATGTCCTGTGAGGTGCCTCAGTGGAGGGCCAGACAGACTTTTTTTTTTTTTTTTTTTTCACTGCCTTTGTCTTTTCCATCTCACGGGTCCCACGGGTGAGGCCGCCGCAGCGTCCCATGTGTTATTATCGGCCAATGATAAAGTAGCTGCCACAGTCCTCATGCATTATGCAGGAAGAAAGGGAAGGAACTCCTCCCCCAGTTATGTTAATCTAACTTATTTTGTTGAAGAGGGGGGTTGTGACTCACATTCCCCCCACCCCGACCCACAATGATCTCATTGGAATGAGTCGGTACCCATCACAGTGACAGTGTGTCTGTAGGTGAAAGAAAACAAAACGAAAGCAAATCCTGAACTACTGACACACATCTGACTTGGGGAAGATGTAGAGTCTTTGAGAGAACTTTAGAAATAGGTGACAATTTAAAAACCATGTGTTTAAAAAGAATGGGATTGCTACCACATAGTATCTTGTCAGCTAGCTGTCTGGTAGCAGACAGCTGTTATATTCTCTTTTAATGGCTCTCTTTTGCTACATTCTCCCAATTTGAGCAGCAAAAAAGTGCCTGCTGCTTCATATTTGATGCTTGTCCACATCAAGGTCAGACGCTCCTCAAGAGCATCTTTGATGCTCCTGAAACGTGTCCAGTAAAGTGTGTCCAGATGCGTCTAATGCTTCTGCTTCTCCTGTGTTCAGTGACAGAGAGCAGCTTTGCTTTATTTGCTGTGATACGTGGGTCAAAAGTAGTTTTACAATGTTTTAAATTAAGAAAGTCCACCTCAAAACATTGTCTATGCAGTCAGTTCATCAAGATTACGATCCTGCCTTGAAATATTGTCGCAGCCGTCCCCCCTCCCCACAAAGCGGTGATGTGCTGTCACTAGGAATCCCCACCAGCAGCACCTCAGGCCCGGTCACCTCTCTGGTTTTTTCCACATTGTGGCTGGAAGTGGACGTTAGCGTTTTTCAGGTATGTGGTACAAACTGCAGGCACCATAATAATAAAAGCAAACATATAATTGGGCGGCAGGTTTCGAAATTTTAAGTTAATTTAGATGCTAATTAACAGTTTCAGAGGAGTGATCATAGAGCTATGCATCAGCAGTTCTGTGTCTGTACCCCATGCCAGGTCCCAGATCAGCTTCTCTGATTGGTTGATGTGGTGTGTCAAGTAAAATTTTGTTAACTCTAGAATTTGCTTCAGATCCTTAGATGCGTCAAGATGAGCTACTCGTGGGCGTGCTGGTGGCGCATCTGTTAGCTCGCATGACCGACATACAGAGGCTTTAGTCCTTGAGGCGGCCAGCCAGGGTTCGAATCCGACCTGTGGTCCTTTGCTGCATGTCTCTCCCCCTCTCTCATACCCCTTTTCCTGTCACTCTACTGTCAACATATTCTCATTATCAGTTCCTATGAAATCGTACGAAAAGTTATGCACACTATTTCGTACGTTTTGGACGTTTTTCCTCAAAAAACCACATCAGTGCGCATGCGCTGGCAGACAGAAAAAAAAGCAGATCCGCAGACGGATGTAAAAATGGGAAAAACAGTGCAATGATCACTTATTCATGTCTCTAACTACGTTGCTTGCTGTTTTATATCTTAGGAATAGGGTTAGGGCTAATTGTAATTTATATTCTATATTCGTGAATGGTGCGTCAGATGCGCATGCGCATACGACAAAAAAAACGTCCAAAACGTACGAAATTACGGTGCATAACTTTTCGATTTCATACGAACTCATAATGAGAATACACTGCTACTGTTGAAAAAACAAACCACTAGTGCCGCAAAAACTCACAAGATGTGCCACTTGAGACGCGCTGCAGGACCTTTTGATGCACCTATTTTGCATGTAAACCGGCTGCTTCTGCAGCTCTGATCGCGTTTGGTATAAACGTAGCATTACTGTAGCTTCTTCATGGGAAAATAAAGGGACACGTTTTTGAAGTTAACTTCGTTTAGAAGGTTATGAGCGCATGTCTTACCTGCAGTAGATGACTCATTCAATGAAAATCTAGAGTAGTTTACGAATAGCTGATCTAAAAGGTTCCTAATATCAGAGCAAACCTCTACATTGTGAAAAAAAACTCAGTTCTCCAAAAAAGCCGTATTCCTGTATGAAACAGGTACTGAAAACAGAACATTTTGCTTTTCCAGTCAAAGTAATGTCTGATCAAGAAATTTAAAATGAGCATAGCAATGAATATTTCATTATTTCTTTGTTGTAAAAAAAATCCTTCTGTGAAATAAATATTGGAAAAATAGAGTGGCTATTTATGATATTTTGGCATTATTGACCATCTGGCTTGAACAGAACACTTGATCCCTCAAATGTTTAACAGGTTTGGTTGTAATGTCTGATTAACCGTCCTCTGTGAGGATGTGCATTGAAATCTTGGAGGATAAAGTTCAGTGCCTAACAGAGGGGTGATATGGGACTGCAAAACGTTGCAACATTTCCTCTCCATATGTCTCTGCGATCAGATTGCCTCCAGTGATGAGTGGGCTTGTTTTTCAAAAGAGGGAAACTCCTTGCCAAATCATCACAGTTTTTTAGTTTGCCATTGGCAGAAATGATTTGGAAAGTTTTTTTTTTATTGGCACACCCCACAGTGGCATTTCCTCTACAAACGTGGCATAAAAAGGAAATTAACAGGTCTGTCAATAGTGTAAGGTTAATTGCCAAGATGCATTGTCACAACTGAAAAAAGTGAGGACCAGAAATGCTCTATATTCCATCTACAGTAGGGCTGGGCAATTAATTGCATTGGTAATATAATCGCAATTCAACAAAACACAATTTTCAAATCAATTTTGATCATATTACATTTAAAAGGAGCAAGTTGCTAAATGTATTCCACCCGTGGTAATATGCTTATAGTGGGTTCACAACCACACAGATGGGAAGAGAGAGGTGCTAAAATGCAGATGCATGCATGCAAGTAGAATTTATCACTTCTTGACAAAACGTTATAGTAAAGTCCTGCAACAAAAGACAAGCAAGCTTTCCATGTCATGAAAAAACTGAAACCCTGCAGTGAAACATTTTGATGATATTGGTTAATGCATAGTAGCCTCGTGAGACCATCCGAGCTTTCAAGATTTCACTTGCTAATCAGTCTGGCTACTCTCCGTTGAAGAAAATTTGGAGCTGTTCACCAAACGAACGTCCAATTAGCGTTGGCTTTGAGGCGGTTTGAGGTGTGACACAACGAAAAGCTCGACAGTTCAGTCTAAAGAACATGGCGGCTTCAGCCGATGAAACTAGCGTTAGCGTGGCTATCGAGCAAGTTTTATCAGAATTACAGAGTATTTCTTCACTGAAAGAAGAGCAAAACACTGCTCTGGAGGCTTTTCTCAGAAGAAAAGATGTTTTTGCTCTTCTCCCGACTGGTTTCGGCAAGAGTTTGATCTATCAATTGGCTCCTCTTCGTCGTCGCTCTGTTAGTACGTCATATGCTTCATTGATCTATTTGGCCTGTCTATCACCAACATAGGCCAATCAGCTAACCCGTATTTTCGCCCCTTCCCAAAGTTACTTCAGCGGAAGGTTTCCAGATGGATATGCGGAGCAAATCCATCTGGCGGAGTCAGGTTAAATGCATAGTAAAATCAAAATAAAATCGCAATTTCAATATTGGTTTAAAATAATAGATTTTATTTTATTTTTTTTCAAATCCATCAGCCCTAAATCCGTCCAAAGATTTTACATCCATTTCTTGTTAAAAACAAAAACACTGTTTTATGGATTATGAGTTGTTTTAAGGCAAAAGTCTTACTTGGTCTTAACCACTTGTGACCTAGCTGCAACCTCTGGTCCAACTTACCTGAGTTTATATTAAAGCGAGGACATAGAAAATGCTATCTACTGCAGGTTAGAGATAAACTTATAACATTTAAGCAGAACCTAACTTTAAACATCCTGAACTATCCGTCTAAGTCTATGCAATCAAAAAGACATTAAAAATGTCTGCCAATAAAAAACTAATTCATTCATCAACCACCCACCCAATGAAAATTCGAATACATTTTTTTATATTAAAGTTGACACAAAACATTCCATGTCTTTTTATTGACACAGATACTGTACCTACAGTAAAGTCTTTGTAATTTTACAATGACACCAAATGGGCTTAATAGACTCCTATCTTGTTTTGACTGAAATTTCAGAGTAAACATCCTAATATGGACATGGACATCCACTTCAGCCCAATGACATTTAAAACCCGGGCATAATCTTAATTTGTCCACTCGCCCAGAGCACTAGGCTCAAGTAACAGAGACCCAATTTGATTTTGAATGTTGCCACTATGCTGCTTCTTTCCAGGAAGTAGGACGGATGCACCTCTTGATGAAATGTGAGAAACATCACCAAACTGTATGCATGGATGTAATTATCTGCTTTGAATAAAATCTGAACATTAGGTTTATCTGTTACAAAGGCATAGTCGGTGAGTGGGGAGTGTTATGCTGTTAGAGTGTAATACTCTTCAGCAGGCCTGCAGGCTCAGTAGGTGAGTGTCTACTTCACTGTGTGCTGTCACGAAGCCAGACAGACAGATTCACCGTTAGAAAGGCGAATATTAATCAGGTCCCGGCTCAGGATGCATTGGTATTGAAGCAGATGGTATCTGACAAACAGGATCTGCATGGCCACAACTCATCTATCTATATATGCATCTATGTATCTATGTATCTATGTATCTATCTATCTATCTATCTATCTATCTATCTATCTATCTATCTATCTATCTATCTATCTATCTATCTATCTACACATTTATCTATCTAAAATACAGTCAAGATGTGCCCAAAAGTTCTACAATTTTGGTCAGACAGGGCTCCACTAAGTGCAACCAAACCTATTCTTCACAGGACTTAAGGAATTTTATCATTGCAAATGGAACAACACAAAAGTTACATTTCATTAACCTTTGTCCAAGCATTTCTTAATCATTCATGGAAAAGAAAAAGAAAACAAAATCATGGGGGCAGCAAGTTTGGGTGGAAATGGTGTGTGGGTGTGTGGAGGGCGCAAAGGAGGATCCCTACTTTACAAAGTTTCATCTTAAATGTTAATGTATAATATAAAAGTATATTAGGTCTCTACTAGTGAATTGTTACTTTAAACATCCCGTTAAGAATAGTAACAATCAGGGAAATCCGACTATCTTGTTTGGCTGTATTCTTGGAAACTTGGAAAGTTGGGTAATTATCCCACCGAACTTCATACAGCTTTTATCGAGTTTATGCTTTACCTCTTACTGCAGAAGAGAGACAAGTAAAATAACAAAACCTTTTTGCTTGAACTAATCTCGATGTGGCCCCCTTCCCTTCGGGAGTAGATTTGCACAAAAGAATAAGTGCAATTAATAAAAAACGCCATTCTTAATTACTTAAAGGCGTCTGTTTTCAAGTGTTTTCCGGCAACAGATTGTATGCGGTAAGAAAAATAAAAGTGTGAATAAAATAGTTTAAAATAAGAATAATTCTTAAAATTCTTAAGCCGAAACCTATAAATAAATGACTTCCATTGGATTTTATGTAGTTTCGCTTCGTAATAGTGCCCTCACTTCAAAAAATGTACAAAATGTATAAAAGACTGTGATTCTTATGGAGTTCGGCAGACTGACATCATCGCGGCTCAAGTGGAGTTTGACGCCCAGTGGAGGCAGGGGCATCGAGGGGATTACGTCTCTTACCTGTGACATTTGTGGTCGGAGGTTGATCTCCTTCAGGTTGATGCACTGGGGCTTCAGGTTGTTGAGCAGATGGCACAGGAGGACTCCATCCCGGAGGGTCTGAGCCAAGTCAAATACCTGCGCTGACTCCCATGTCACCCTGTGGCTAGCCGGGAGCACCTTGCATTCGATCAGCCACAGCGCGCACTGCCTCCAGTACTCCATCATTATTCTGTCTTCGTCCGGAGCGCGTTTGTTTCAGGTCTACCTGGAAATCAAACTGCTAACGGTCCGGTTACACCTCAAGCCGTTTTCTCTTTTTCCTTGTTTTTTTAACAGATCGGACCCATGCCAGAGCAGCCCGACTGGAAACCCGATGGGAGGAGAGGTGAAAAAGCGCCAGGGAGCCTCTGGATGCGGACGGTGCGCTCCACGGATGACAGTCCGGTGTGGCGAGCCTGAAGCTGTGTTGATGGAGCGCGTCCTGCACCCTTCCTCTCTCACTTACGCTCTCTCTCCCTCTCTGTTTCTCTTCCCTCCCCCTCACCCAGTTCCTCACCTCTTCCGCTTGCCAAACGGGCTCATTGAACAATTACAGTAGAAGAAACAACACGACTTCCCCTTTGTAAGGTGAAATCAGCATGGGTTATTTCTAATGACATTGTATAAAGCAAACTGCTGAATATTAGAGATAATATTTTAAGTATGTTTGCATGCTCCAGTTGCAAATAATCGTTCAACGAACCAAGCATGAACCACTTTCCCTTATCTATCTATCTATCTATACCTCCCAATAAATATGTTATTAAAATGAAGTGAAACTCATATTTTATGTTGATGCATTTGGACACCATGTGAACTATTTCTAGGAACTGAATGAATATCTTCCTGCAAATGATAGCCCAATCTCGTTTCTCAAAAAAAAAAAGAAGTCAAAACCTAATGTGTGAGTAATTAAAAGAAACATTTATTTTGTATATAAACAAATGTCTCATATATGTGGTCAACACAATCACAGAAAGATTACTTGACTAAACAGCTTTTTTACAGAGTACTCATCCAAATACATATATGGAAAGTTGAGTGGAAGGAAAACCTTTCACTAGGAAAACAGAGCATGGCGTTTGGTTTAGTCTACATGATGCGCTGTTATACACTATACTGCATAACCACTATAAAGCTGCTTTGATTCACATATAAGCCTCTAAATATAAGCAGATATATGATCAAGCCACAGGACTGTACTCTGTTGTCCAATAATTAAACTCTCTCATTGCTTAAAACACAGTTCCAAAACACACCATAAGTAGGTGTATGTCAACTTCTTAATTTTAATATTTTTTATTCTCTTATATTATCTGATATTAGTCTAGTAATTTAAAAAAATCTTAATTATATTGGTTAAACCTGAAAGCAATTGAAACTAGAGAAGTGTATTATAATCTAACGTTTAATTGAAGAAAAATCCTCCAATTATTGTAAAATTAGTTATTAAAAGAAACTAAACAGCTGCCCAGGAAACAGGGAGGTCATTTAACTATTACATGGCAACTGTTTACAGAGTACTCATCCAAATACATATATGGAAAGTTGAGTGGAAGGAAAACCTTTTACTGGAAAAGATTTTTGTGGCCTAAACAAAAAGTATTTCCAACCAGCATAGTATATGGATTCAATGTTGTTTTGGGGGTCATTTGATATGAAAATACTGCTTTAACAGACCATGGCGTGTGGTTTAGTGTACATGATGTGCTATTATACGCTATACTGTATAACCACTATAAAGCTGCTTCGATTCACTTATAAGCGATGAAGCCACAGGATTTGTGTACTCTGTTGTCCAAAAATTAGAGTCTCTCATCGCTTAAAACACAGCATACTTCTGAATTTTTATATTTTTTATTATGTGATATTAGTCTAGTAATTTACAAAAAAATCTTAATTTTATTGTTTAAACCTGAAAGCAGTTGAAACTAGAAAAGTTTATTATAATCTAGCGTTTAATTGAAGAAAAATCCTCCAATAACAATAAAATTAGTAATTAAAAGAAACATTTATTGTTGAGAAACAAATGTCTCTCTGTGGTCACATATGTGGTCAACACAATCACAGAAAGAATATTTCACTAAACAGCAGTCCAGGAAACAGGGAGGTAATTTAACTGTTACGTATAAGCTGTTTACAGAGTACTCATCCAAATACATATATGGAAAGTTGGGTGGAAGCAAAACCTTTTACAGGAAAAGATTTTTGTGGCCTAAACAAAAAGTATTTCCAACTCGCATAGTATATGGATTCAATGCTGTTTTGGGGGGTCCTTTGATATGAAAATACTGCAATAACAGAGCATGGTGTGATAGATGGGTTCCAACATGATGTGCTATTATATGCTATAACCACTTTAAAACTGCTTGGATTTGCTTATAAGCCTCTAAATATAAGCAGAGATATGATCAAGCCAGAGGATTTGTATATCATTCATTTTTAGGTAAGAGGAAGATGTTTTTGTCATTCTTTCAAAGTCCATGTCTTTGGTAATGTCAGGTTAATTTGTTACAAATGATGCAAATAAGTACTGGAAACATTCTAGCATTGTTGAATCTTTGCATGCTCTACAGCAGTCCATCTGAGGTGTGGAGCTGCTAAAAGTGGCATACTGCAGAGGTAGGGTGCTAACATTTTTTCGGTCAATGCTGGAAATACCAACAGGAAGTCAGTTCTGGTCTGTCCCAACAGGCAGAAGTCAGTCCCAATGGAAAATTAATGGAGTCGGTTTCAATCCAGGGAGTTTAGGTTTAGATGTCTCATCCATCAAAATTAAGATTAGGATTATCTCTCTGTGGAGGGAATTAAATTAGGTTAGATATTAAATGTACTGACTTTAGGTTTAAGTTTTTTCTAATATCTCAGATGTGATTTTTTTTTTTTTTGTCTGCTTGTTTTACAGAACTTTATTGGAAAATATAGATGATCATATAAACAGCGATTAGTGTTCAAATAATCTCTACAAACAGCAGACAGGTGTCATTTATCTAAAAAAAAAAAAAAAACAAAGCTTAAATTAAAATATCTTCAAATTATTTACGTTTTTAAATTAAATAATTTAATGGAAATGGCCACATAAGCCAATGTGCACTTCTGATGCAGGATTTCAAAATGGTGGTGCCCTGACCCAGTGCGGTCCCTGTCTGGACTGTTGGAGTTGCTCTGTGTATTCATACTGTAACATCAGGAAGTAACATCAAATCTACGTCAAGGGGCTTTTTTTAATCAGACTTTAAAATAGTGCCTCAAAAAAATAGTTGTATAAAACAAAAATGAATGTCATGATATAAGTCATGGTGGCAGCTTGAAAATAGGAAGTGAAAGTCATCCAAAAAATAGAGTACAGCCCTGCATCATAGCAGAGGTTTCAAGTACACTTAAGTACACTTTTGAGGTATCTATACTTTACTCCATTACTTATTTTTCTCTACTCATTCCATTTTCACACAAGTATCTATACTTTCTACTCCTTACATTTTTAAAACAATCATTACTCGTTACTCTTGGCTTCGGTTTAATGTTTATAAATATTTATTTCACGTCATGTCCTCCATCCAGTGCAGATCACTAGTGTAATTGGATGAGTCATATAATGCAAACGTCAAATTTGTTCTGACACTAAAGGAAATCATCAGAAGCAAGCAGGTGTTCTTCAAACTGCAAACGTGAATTGTCTATGCCATGCTACAATTTCGGATTCAGAAAAAGATGTTGAAATGTCTGAAAGGTCGGACACAGGAGAGAGCGTATCGGGAGACGGAGACCAACAAGACCTCCCTCATTCTTGGCCCTGTCTCAAAGAATTTTTTGAAATTGTCAAAAAATTGAGCTTTAAAATTATTTTTTTAAAGGTTACTTTATACTTTTATACTTTCTGTAGTTTTTGGAGCGCATACTTTTGCACTTTTACTTTAGTAAAAGAGGTCAAGTTGATACTTTTACCAAAATGTTTTTAAACTGCAATATCTATACTTCTACTTTAGTAACAAAGGTGTGTACTATTGACACCACTGCATTATAGAGATCAGCCTGGGACTGTGCCAAGTTAGTAAGGAAGTCAAGGTTGCCTTACCCCATTTTTCAACTAATCTCCATGTTGAGTCTGGTCTTTTTCATCTATAAATAGATTTTTGCTGGTTTCAGATAAGGAAGCGTTGTTGACTAATCAACCACACTGATACACATACATTTATTATAGCAATACAGTTCAAAAGGTGGGACTTATATACATATACAAGACAATAAATCATAAAAAAAAGACTCAAATCAACCTGCATTATCTTGTATTGTATTGCATTACAGCTAAAGTTAAAAAGTAAACAAAGTTATTCACAGGTTGATGCAAAACCAGGGAGCACACAGAGTTTGCTGACAGTTCTGGTCAATTAAACAAAGTAATCATTTTAAACATCCCTATTTTCCCTATTTATACATAGTACAGGTGAATCGAATTAACTTAGAATATTCATAGAAAAATTAATTATTTGTTTAAATAAACTGAAAAAGTGACACTCATAATTCATATTAAAGAGATTTGTGATTATGTAAAATTTTACTGAAAAATATCTTCAAATAGCTGTTTTATATGAGCCTTTACGAATAAAACATTGTTTTATGAGCAGACTGACACCTCAGTAGTTCAGCACCGATGCATCTATAAGCATGTAGCCTATTTTCCCTGAATTTACTTTGGGTTGGAGGTTCCCACACTGTTCAGCAGATGTGATGTCCTGTCCATCCAAGTTAAAAAATTTTAGAGAACTTTTTAGTTCTGGTCGATTTTGGCTCCCCCCAGTGGTCAAAAGCTGTATTGTTTGCCTAAAGGAAGACAGCATTTCCCATGAGAATCAGGACATAGTTCTGATTTTTGGGTAAATTACAATAGAATTTGTGTACAGACTATTTATACAGTTACTTTGACTTCATATGGAATTTAAGGTTTTATATATATATATGGAAATTAAATGCATTTTATGGTCTTTTTATGAGAGTTAGTTGACCGAAAATGGGATTGATGCAGGAAGGCTCATTGGTCCTGGACACATCATGGACTAATGGGGTCGACCTACGAGGAGAGCATTTATCGCAGGGTTGAAACCCAACACACAGGATGCAATAGCAAATGCAGTATTTCCAATCAAGCTTTTGAGTCACATGTCTTCAAGAAATTTAATTGGTTGTGAAATTTGAGTTGTTTTGATGTTTTCAACACAATGATTGTCAGACAAGGGGAGACCAGGGATGGCAGCCCACTGTTCCCTAAGAGGACGGGTTAAATGCAGATAGTTCATTTCGTTGCTGTGTACTTGTGACAGTGTAGTGACAATAAAGGAAAAACAAAACAAAAAACAAGATGAAGAGTCAGAAAAATAGGGTAATTCGTGATTGCATTAAGGAACAAAAAAAAAGGAAAGGTTGTACATGGCTAAAAGAGGCCAAACAACTGTCGCCTCATCATAGGTGCTTCGCCCTGTGTCATTGCCACACTCAGTAGAAAGTGTGGCAATTGCCCTATCGAGCAATAGTCCTTTCGTTTTCTTCACTGGCTCAGAAAGGCCTAAAAACAAGAGCCATTACACCAAAGTTGTGGGTGCAGTCCACACTATGTAAACGTAATATTACCTCTGAGTAGGGTGAATGCCACTAGAAAATTACTTTAACAGTCCTATCAAAGCTATTTTCTGCCACACTTTTTCCTTTCAATAAACTTTCCAATAAAAAGCTCTGAAAGAGCACGCTCTGAACATCCAGCTTATTTAGCGATGACCTTTCATGGCATACCCTCTTTCTTGTATAGAGTGTTGAACAGCTATATATTTAGCAGTCTTCCCCAAGATAGTATTAGTGATAAATCTACTTAATGTTAATAATATACTAATTGTAAAAAAAGAAAACTATAAATTCTGAATGCATATATCCAGAAATGCACCATTCAATGTTATCATTACCATTCTGACTAGTAGGAACATACAGAGTGCTTAAAGCCAGAGGATGCTATACAAGATATTTCTGAATCAAAAATGATTGCATTTCAAAATACTAAGAAGGAAATACCGTATTTGCACCAGTTATCAGTGGGACCATCATGCTACAGAAAGAGGTAATAAATAAATTGTGTTTTATCTTTATTGCAGGAAAGTGTGCATTGCACTTCCCATACAGGGCTGCAAGAGAAGCAGAAACCCAATCTGTGAAAACCTATCCAAACCTGGAAGAGGAAAGTGCTGGTAATCACATTAACAGTCAGAGAAGGTGCTTTTATAGTCTTGGAGTGTTTATAGAAAGACTGGACAAGCTGAACTGCGCACCTTCCGGATCAATTTCGTCTTTAGAAGGTTTCACTGTTATCACAAGTGGGAACCTTGACAACGGAATAACACTGCAGAGAGTTTTTCTTTCTGAAGAGCACTGCTCTGAGGATTTACATACAATATTCTGACATAAAAGGCTGTGAAGATTAGACAGCTGATCATAAGCGAGGGGGTTCAGCATTCCCACCTCGCCTCTCCCTTATTTAAAAACTGAAAAAAACGGGAGGCAGTCGAGCTGTTCGGCCTCCGATTCTTCCACAGTGGTCACACTGGATGCCGCGGCTAACATAGCACAGATGACACAAGAGGTGGCTGCAGAAGCTAGATGCTGGCATACCTTGTTGCACCCCTTCTCCTGTTTCAACTTCCTCTTCCACACTGGGCGCCTGTGAGGTCTGGCAGTTATCACCATGACTGTAATTAATGTTACACACAGGCTCCCAGCAAAAACACATAGGGTTTTGACAGCCATGCAGGATGTTGATCCATTAAAGCTCTCAATAACTGATCAATTGCTGATGGTAATAATTACCCACTTTGGAAACTGTAAAACCTAAAAGCTTTTTAAGCACAAACCAGCAGCAAAAAACTAGTCATGCAAAGAGGTTATAGAATTTATTTTACACCGGTGAATTTGCATCAAAACATCCTCAATTTTCTATTAACAGATTTGACTAACCTTGCAATGACTAACCATTTGAGCCTCCCAGCAGCTGTATGATAAAACACATGGTGAATGTGACGCGATCTCAGGCTGTCACTGTTTATTATTAATACACAAATATTTAGTCAGAAATTGACATTTTCATTTTATTTAAAGATGACTTTATTACCAGTTCAAAGGGTTTCTCCATCCAAATGGGCTGAAAATGATTTGCATCTTCAGCACAAACCATCATAATGTGACAAGATGGGGATATATTGTAAGAGATTTTCAATGGTGGAATGGCTTTTGGTGCCAGATAGTTTGGTCTGAGTGTGTCTGAATTATGCAACAATAATTAGAGAGACTTTTTTTTAAATATTCCTGCTACATCCTCTGTAGGTTCCATACTTTAAGACTGTTTTATAACTATGATACCTACTGCAACAAATATGCTACAAATACACATCTACAAGCTTTGTTTTAGAAATGATCTCTTCTATGATTCAGTAAAAAAATATGATGTGATATGTCTACCTTTCTTTTAAGCATGTATCATTTATTAATCTAGTGTTTTTCCAAAAAATTAAAGCCATCAGAAGTTTTCTTTTGCTTTGAATGTCTGATGTACGTACATGGAACACAGTTTACACATGTTTTACTCAGTGTAATAAAATCTGTGTTAGATAATGACTGTTTTCATTTTTCATTTTCATTTTATTGTTTCTCAAGATGAACAATTGAAGGTGATGATTATTATATCCTCCAGGAACTGTTTGCTCTTGAAGCAAAATTTGAATAAAAAAATTTACCAAAGGGGATGGATGGATGGATGGATGGATGGATGGATGCATCCATCCATCCATCCATCCATCCATCCATCCATCCATCCATCCATCCATCCATCCATCCATCCATCCATCCACCGATCTACCCATCCATCCA
>NW_015151167.1:238788-293002 GCF_000732505.1 Cyprinodon variegatus | reverse complement strand
CCATCCATCCATCCATCCATCCATCCATCCATCCATCCATCCATCCAAGTAAACGTATTATGCTGTTCACCATAAAGGTGGGATCTCGGTTTCAGAGAAAATATGATCGAAATATGATCAAGCTTGTAAACAGAGCTGTTTACAAGCAAGCAAGCCCATAAAATCTAAGTTAGTTCAACCAGTTCTGTCAGGAGGAGTGGGTCCAAATAATGCAAGATATTATAATACATCCAAAATTTAAAAGAAAAAAAACACCTACTGCCAAGAAAATATATTTAAATTAGTAACTGTAAATAAAAATATCATAAGGAATTAGTTGACAGACAGACGGACTGACAGAAATATCTAATTAAATATTTAATTAATTAATTCTGAAAACCAAAGATAGCAAAGAATACTGTCATGAGTTAACAAACATATTCAAAATGGTGACATCACGATGACTTTGTTCACACTCTGCTCTCAGGGGAGCTGTCCAAAAATCCACATTCCTTTGCCTCTAAGACATACATGGTGCACATTTTGAAAATTTTTGAGATGTACTATTTTAGTTTCTGGAACTGGATATAAAAAAAGGGAAAATCTACTGAATAATTGCTGAGGAGAGTGACATTTGAGCAAGAAAAGAAGATGTACTACAGTGCCAAGACAGGAAACAGAAACAGTAATGACTGCTGTCAGGCAATGAACACAAATCATAATAATCAGTCAATATTCTGTATTTATGCGAACGTCTCTGAGGCCTGAAGAGGAGCGTCCAAGTGGAAATCTGGAGCAATCAATAAGACAGCAGCCTGTGGCCACCTGCTTGACAAAAAGGTGGTAACAACACATGATCTGAGCCCTGCTGAATCATTAGGAGGGGGATTAGGGGTGGTGGCGGGGGGGGGACTGACTGCAAAACCAATGCAGCTAACGGGCATGAATTCATTTTGCAAACACTTTTCCCTCGAAATGTTTATATTCCTGTAGAAAATTAGCAATAGAAAACAAGTGTGCAGCAACTTTTTCCACAGCAGAGGCACAGTGTAATCAAATGCCTTCATGCAATAAAGACATTAAGCTTTGCTTGACGTCTGCTGTAGACCTTTTGTTGCTGTTTGTGCTCAAAGCACTATTTTTGCTCAAGCAGCTCTTTGTTCTTTTACTTTGCTTCTTGTAGCCATAACACTCATACTAAACCTGATTTAAGAAAAAAAGAAAAATAAGCATTACACAGAGAGCTGAAGGAAGCCACGAGAGCTCAGCATTCATTTCAAGGTTTAGGCATCAAGCAGTGAAAAGCCATCTCTCCACTCCTCATCAAATCCTCCCTATCATCCTCCCTTTTCTGCAAGTGTCATTTATAGACTCCTCCTGCCCATTGTGTCATTTGATCTGGTGACGGTGGCAGATCTATTTGTGCATCTCTTTCATCTCTCTGTGAAGGGCATGGTATCTCCCAGCTAAACACAGCAAAAGCTCTTGTTTATTCAGCAGATTAACCATTTGAAGATATGTCTCAGCTGTACTGGTGACTCAGAATTTTCCTATACATTTCAACACTGTATCTCATCATCACAGCCTGAATTAATTATTCTCTTCTCTAATCCAATTCTAATTCATTTGTTAGCATGAGATCTCATTAAATACAGTTTCTCAAGTAGCTTTTGCTGCATTTAAAAGCAGGGTGTTGTAGCAGGAAGTGGGTCAGCATGAAGACCAGAGGGGGGTCACACAGAAGCTGCAGCTTTTCTTCATTGTTTTCTAGTTATGGCTATTGACTGCCTGCTTCTACGCTCTCTCAGCGTTAGCTTTTTTTTTTTTTTTTTTTTTTTTTTGCTGTTTTAGGGAGTCGGGAGTGAAATCAATGGCCTGGGATACCCGTGGGAGGCCTGGGATAAGTGGCGACAGGCCGGGATTAGCAGGGTCTCATTGGAGATGTTACACTGGGGAGGATCAGGTGGGATACAAGCAAAATAGAGGCAATGGACTGAAAGATACAGTGAAGGAAAGTAAATCGACACAGCACAGCCAGTCTGTTATAATAATGCTAGGTTACTTGATGTGAAACTATTGACCAGTTTGCTGGAATATTTTTGCACTACAAATGAGCATATAGTTACTGGTACTATTATATCCTGTTTATGTGTTTATAATAATAATTTTTTTAATGCAAGAAATGTAAAAATAGTTAATAAATCTAATACTGCAAGATTTTTATCCCGATTCAAGACTAAATCCCACTCCAGATGTCTACTTCAGCCTCAAATGTATTCAGATTTTCCAGGAAGCTCTTTGTAAAAGCCAACATTTGCAACTAATCAAGGCCTTCTTCAGCTTCATTATGACACCTCAAACACCTGGACCGTTCATTGAGAATAAAGGCTCTGATCACACAGGAAGAGCACATGATTGAGATGTAAGACTTACAGCAATACTGATTCAAAAGCATAAGAAAAATCAGCTGGTATTTGTTCCAGATTATTTATAAATGAGCCAAAGAGGTTTGGGGATTCCGCTTTGTGGAGCAATGAACAGTTTCAGCCTGATGCAAACATAGTTGCTGGTTATGCTCCAGCTGCAGGCAGCGCTTCAGAAGTATCTTTCAATTTATTTCTATTTTGTTCCATTTTTTTTACATTATTTTTGTGCAAATTGACAATCTTTATTTCAAGTGTATAATAACTCACTACCCTGTGGACTCTGGGTTAAACTCAAGTTCTCTCATTTTTCAGTTTGATATATTTATATAACAATTCAACATTCATTCATCAGTATATTGCCAACTAATCAACCAGCATTACCTAAATAACTTTACAGACATTACAAATAATGATGATTGGATCTCTTTCTGATATATAAATGGTTAAATTTGTGAAAATCATATTTAACTAGAAAGTTCGCTACGCAGGAATAATTAGTTGCACATTTGCAAAACTAAAGAAAAAACGAAAAATAGCAATAAAAAGGCAAAAAAAAAAAGAATATAACTAATTGAATTAGTCAATCTCATATGTTTTAAGATAGAACAAATGACGTTGAACCATTAATGCAGGTTTCTAGTTTTAGTAATTTCTTGGTGTTGGTTTTGTTCTACAAGCAGCACTTAAAAGCCTGAAATGATGATCTATCATTTGATGGACAATTTCAATTTCCACTACAGGAAATAGCTTCAATAAAGACCAGCATATATGAAAATAATTATATTTAAGACATCCAAACTGTATCAAGTACAAAGCAACGAAATGTAGTTTGCATCTATCCAGAAGTGCTATACAGAATATAAATATTTATATACATGTGTACAGAGACTATGTATGTATGGAGTAAGTGTAAGAGGCTATATATATATATATATATATATATATATATATATATATATATATATATATATATATATATATATATATAAAAGATTAAGTAAGGGGCCCTTATTCAATGCGTTAAATAACCGTTCCCTGTGGGCTGCATGTGATTGGCTGTTCTTATCACTTGGGTGATTGCTCATNACTCATTTACAATTTCATATCTTATTTATTCAGCTGCTAATTTATATATATATATATATATATATATATATATATATATATATATATATATATATATATATAAAATGCATTTTAAATCTAATTTGCATGAATGGGAAGGAGGAGAAAAAATAAAATGTTGACTTCTACAAAACAAAGAGTTTCTGCCCACTTTTCACACTGCCAGGCATGGATAATGCCTGAACACGAGACTTTCTCTTTTTTATCTAATATTGGAGGATTTACTAGCTGCTGTTTAGGGAGCTGAAACTTTTGAAAATTAGCAAATAATGATCACATTTTCTACTAAATTAAATCAGCAATAGCCTCATAAAGAAAGTCTAAAATATGTTCATTATATTTCAAAGACAATCTTTTACAAAGTATTTTTTTTGTCCAAGGGACGCAGATGGAAGCAAAAGTGTAGATAACTCAGATTAAGTAAGGGGCCCTTATTCAATGCGTTAAATAACCGTTCCCTGTGGGCTGCATGTGATTGGCTGTTCTTATCACTTGGGTGATTGCTCATTTAGTCCCTTCCAGAAAACTGACAGCAATAGCGCCCGAAGGAGCAGCCTGACAGAAGCAGTTCAGACTGTGAGGTAGGAACTAAAAGGTATTGGAGTTAAAACTGATTATCTGTTTGAGAACTTTTATTGACAATGAACTAAAAATATGCTAATAAATATTCTAATACACATTTATTCACAAAAAAAATACCCAGCTATCATTTGTAGTGCTGATGTCTTTACAATCTGTTGATATATTAGAATTAAAGCCATGTTGTATGAGTTGACAAGCCAAACTAATATCACAACATCAGGGAACAAGCCTATATCACATAGAGAATTTACCACAATTACTTCTACATGTGGGTTTTCTACTCAGCATCCATCAAGTATTTTTAGCCGCTGGCTATATTAGACTATTTCCAGTTGGAAAACAGTTGGGAAATATATATTCCCCTTTGTCTAATGAAATGTGCAGACTTTCATTTCAAGCAGTAGTTGATTTTCATATTAAGTGTTTGAAAATTGCGTGAAGCCCTCATAATAGCATATGTTTTGTTTGTGCTTTGATAGAAACAGATGGCCTTGAGCGTGGCCGACAGAGCCATCGGTGCCATCATTGGGGCAGCCGTAGCAGATGCAGCTGGTAAGAATCACACCACTTACAGCCAACACCACAATTAAAGTATTCCTCACTTATTTTATTAGCTTTGCCTTAAAAAAGCAAAGCATTTGCAGTGTTTTTAAAACCTCAAAATGGTTCCAACAACATGTTGCTCTTTTTATTACATGTTGCACCGATGCATTATCTGTTGGAAACATCTGGACATGCTGATAGAGCCCAGGGGAGGTGCCTTCATCTCTGAGCCATGTTGATTACACGTCTCCATACAATCTAGATTTGTTCTCAAATCCACAAAAGCAAGTGCATGCATTATCCCCACCACTTGTTACTATTGATATATTATACAATCCAACATATTTAATGTAAAACTCAAATTATACATGTTTTTTAAGGTTTTGTAACCACAACAAAAATCTGAAAAGTGTATTAAAAAATGTCTAATAGCAGCTGTGATTCGTTGGTAATGTCTTTACCAGCTTTGCAAATTTAAAGAGTGATTTTTTTTGTCTTTAGTTGTTAAAAATGTGGCTCGGTGTCAGACTGGATAATTATATATGTAAATAAGTAACTAAGTAAGTAAGTAAAAATTTATTTGTATAGCACATTTCAGTGGCAAGGTAATTCACTGGGTTTATATAAGAAAACCATCAGAACAAATATGAAGTAATATCATTAAAGTCATGAAGAAATAGTGCACAGAAAATCAATAAATTATATATGTATATTTATTATAATCAAGCATACCGGTAATCATACATATACACATGATAATCACAGGGAAATGGTCAATGTGTAATATACTTTTTTCAGAGCAGCTTTTCACCTGGATTTGTTTGCAGAGTCTAAGCTTACTCCCATGATGGACACCACCTTTCACCCCTGCACCAGACTGTAGAGGAGCTGAGCAGCTCCTTGTAAGAAGGAGCACTACTGCAGGTCATTCATCCCTGCTGCCATCAGACTTTACAATGCCACTGCACTATAACCTAATGTAATAACACTGCAATAACTTATACTATTTATCTATTTAACAAACAAGAATCCACATCTTACCTGCCACCACTTTACTGTACACAAGATACTGTATATATAAGTCACCTCAAATCTCTCCTTCATTATCTTTTAACATCCACTGTATATATCTGGATGCACTGTATAAACTTCATGCAACTTTTCTTCCTTTGTGCATTTCCTGTTGTTTGTAAGACCAGATGTCACCAGTAAATTTCTCCATTGTGAGACCAATAAAGTTCTATTCTAGTTAAAGGCAGCTCTAAATAGGTGGGTATTTAGCCCTGATTAAAAGAGGTTTTCTGGGTGATTAAATGTGCATAAAATTGAAAGCTGCTTCTCCAAGTTTGGTTCTGGGGATACAAAGACTAGTTTGGCTTTAATGCAGTTCAGCTAAAAGCAATGCATTAACAAAAATAAGTATTTTAAAGTTTGTTCTCTTAGCTACGGGTAGCCAATGTATAAGGACTTCAAAAACCAGGATGATGTGCTCTTTTTTTCTAGTCTTAGTGAGAACACAGGCAGCAGCATTTTGCATCAGCTGCTGCTCCCTGATCAATATTTCTGGCAGATATGTGAAGATACTGTTGCACTAATCAGTACAATTACAGATAAAAGCATGGCTGAGCTTCTCTATATCTTGTTGTGGCATTAGTTCTTTAATTTAGGAAATGTTCTTCAGGTGGTAGAAAGTCAACTTTTTTTATGTGTGTTTTGGTCGTGTCCATTACTACACACAGATTTTGCTTCTGTTCCAAGGTTTCTATTCAATTTAGTTCAGTTTATTTATATAGCACCAATTCACAACACATGCTATCTCAAGGCACTTTACAGTTCACCAGAAAATACAGTCAAACTGATTCAACGTTTTCTATCTAAGGAAAACCAGTTGACTGTATCGACTCATTGACACAAACGCAATCCCTCACACTAAGCATGCTTGTAGGGACAGTGGAGAGGAAAAACTCCCTTTAACAGGAAGAAACCTCCAGCAGATCCAGGCTTAGTGTTAGCGGGCCATTTGCCAAGGCTGACTGGGGTTCAAGGAGACAGAAGAAGACATACAGAGAGAAGCAAAGATACATAAGTCTACTGTCAACCAGCTTCACAGGTGGCCCCGTCCAGGAAACCCACAGCCAGGCAAATGTAGTGGTTGAAGCTACGCATTGATTCTTGATCATTTCTCCTTTAAATCAAAGATAATAACATCTGTTTTATTTTCACTCAGCTGTTTGAATATAAATGATCAAGTTGAACTTAGGTCTGGACTTCTAATAGGCTCAAACCCTTCAGCCCTGGCTCTGGATGAACGTTTGGGGTTGTTTTTCGCCATGTATTTGGCCCAAATCAAACTTCAATCTCAAGTCTGACCAGCTTCCCTATCCTAACTAAAGAAGATTATTTAACCAGCATGATGATGCCGTCACCCATTGAACACCAGGGATAGCCATGCATGTTCCAGGTGACCAGTGGGGGTAGATTTCCTTATTTCCTCAGTCTAATATGACTAAATATTCTTCTATAAGTCTGCACTTCATGTCTGTAAAAAGGTAAAACATGAATTTCTCATGATTTCCTTTTAGCATAGATAGAAAACCAAGGGAAAAGTGGAGAAATGCTAAATAAATAGTTATTCCATTTCTTACTGAGCTTTTTATAGAACCTAACCTGATATACAGAGATAAAAATAACACAGAGGTGGATGACAATTACTATTTTAAAATATTGTGGAGGATTTTCAATCATTTTTGAGAATACCCATTTCTCTTAGTGCATGCTTTGTTTACAAATTGCTGTTTGCATCTCTCATATGAACACACTTTCCAGAAGAAGATTTTCAATTTTTCCCCTGTTAGATTCACCACCAGTAAGTGAAAATGGGGGCGAGCAAGTAGGACGGCCTTTCGTAAATATATCACCAGATTGAATGACAATTAGGCGGACCACTTATTTTGATGATCCACCTGGAAAAAGAACATCCTCCACTGTACCTTTAAGTTCATTTTCAGCTTATTTGTTTCATCCGGGAATTTAATTAGGAGTATCAGAATAAAGGGGATTGAATGCAAACGCACACCTCACTTTTGAGATTATATTTGTAAATATAATTTTCAAACCATACCTTCTTTTCACTATGCTTTACAATTAAGCACTACTTTGTGTGGATCAATCAATTTAAATCCATTAAATATGCATGGAATACAATGGAATTGGAAATGTTTATAGGTGGGAATACTTTTAGAAGGCACTGGGCTCTGTGTTAAACACAGTCTGCCAACAGAAGGAAAAACAGTTTAGGAAAGCAGGGGGAGGCATTACTAAATGTTTTACTATTTTTCCACCTCTCTGATTCTTTTAACCCCCTACAGCCCAACCGATGCACTGGATTTACAACCCAGACAGGCTGACAGAAGTTCTCTCCGATCTAGAGCCCTGTCCAGAGTTTCGGCCTCAGTCAGCGAATCCTTTTTACCGCAGGACGACGGGTGAGCAGACCTGCTATGGAGACCAGGCCTACGTCCTGCTGGAGTCCCTGAGTCAGTGTGGAGGTACTGGACTTCACCCAAACAAGCAGACAGAAGTGTGACACACAAAAACAAGATATTTTCAGAGCTCTGACTTTGTTGTTTATTACAAAACATTCAAGCCTTTTTTTTAATTATTTCTCAGTGAAAAAAAGTACGTTATGAAGAAGTTCAACCTGTTGGACTCTTATTCAGAAGTCCTTAGCAGGCAGACACTATGTTTGGGTCAAATTAATCTTTTTTTCTGATTTTATTCCTTATACTCTGATATGTTTTGATAGATGTGGATGTGAAAGACCTGACTAAGCGCTTCTATGAGTTCTTTGGACCAGGAACGGTGTATGATCTGCCCCTTAATGATCCCTACAGGAAAAAAGGAGGTAGGTGCAGTGTCTGCTTTTCTGGTAACTTTCTGTTTTGTATTTATTTCCTTAAGCGTTAATGACCAACTTTATTGGCCAGAGAGGATGTAAGAGCCACTTTTCAAACTGGTGTGTGTTTTTTTTTCTATTTGCAGAAGAGATAGTCCCACTCTATATAAATGTGGCAGGACGCACTACTTCCCTATTCTTGGTTTCACTCCCTCTTGCACTGTAAATGTTTGCTGCCTTGTTTTACTGCTAGGATGACATGTAAAATACATTTGTGCAGTAAATTACCACAGCAGCACAGCACACCTTTGGGTCCAGTAAACCACAGACAGCTGGATGTCTTAGTCTCATAGCGTCATCAGTTTTTTAGAGCGATTTTTATCATAACTGAACACAAACCCCCTACAGAGACCTGAACTTCAGAAAGTTTGGGGGGAAGTTTTGAACCTGGTATGATTGAATCTCCCCCTATATTCAGGATTCTCCAGTTACTTTTGAATGTTTTGGATTACCAAATAATTTAAAAAAAAAGCTGAATCAATCAAACATTTTTTACATCGTTCGGGGAATTTTGGACCACTTCTCTTTTCCTTGTTAAACAGTGCATTAAATCCATGATCTCAAGCTCATACACCATTAACACACATTTTTATTTAATAAATTCACAGAAGATCATTTTAGATGAGTCTAGAAAGCCATTTTCCGCCTTTCCCTCTCTCTATTTCTTTATTTCTAGACATGACAGTGTGCTTGAAAGTTTACATACCCTTCCTTTAAAGACAGAGAATAACAGCTGCCAGTAAAATAAATTTAACTTGACAAAAGTTATTACAGATAAAAAAAAAAAAGGATATGATCATGAGTGAGGCACTTTAATCTGTCTGGGACAGTTTGTTGTTTCAACTTATATTTTTTTTTTAACAAAAACTCAAAATCAATATCTTATTTTATTACATTTTTATTTTTATTTCTTATTAGTTTTTCCAGTTTTGTGTTAAATTACTAGTGTGAATGTATCATTTTCTTTAATGAGAGGGCATTACCTCATGCATGTGAGACCGGTATTCTGTCAGAACAGGATACACTGTCAGATCGGCATATTATTTGTTTTTATCTGACCTATATGAATTCTGAGTCACAACATAAGCTGCAGCCAATGTTTTCTATGTTTATAAGACATGAAAACAAAATTTCACCAAATTTTAATTCACCGGCACACATTTTTTTTACTAATGTGACTTATTTTACGGTATATAAATATTGACTAATATGGCATCAGCTACAGATGCAAACATCCCGGAAACTTCAATCATGTCTGGTCATTTCTGCGTCCAAGAATTAACAGTATAATAAAAGCTGATTTTCTTTTTTAAAAGTTAAAATAAACCTGTTTTTGCTGGTCGGTACATAGCTGCTAAAATTCATTGTGGGAATAATTATCTTTGCGGATGTGCAACAATGTATGCAGATCTGACAGCGTATGCAGTTCTGACAGAACACCTGTAGTGCCTCAGATGTTGTTTACTTCATATCAGCAGACTGATTCTAGTTTGGTGAATTATCTTGATTCTACATGTCTGGAGATATCCATACAGACTGGCTTACAAAATTTATGCAGATCAGTCAAATTATTTAATTAAATCATAATGTAATAAAGTGAGGGTAAAAAAAAATACAACAGACTCGTTTGAAGAGAATTATTCCCTTAATAAATGAATTTATCATTTTGTGTTCTCAGCAGCATATAACAGTTTTTGTTCCACTGCTCAGGTCCGAAAGCTGTTCTTCCCATTGATGGTCCGTGGAGGAACGGTAGCTTGAAGGCTTTCTTAAGAAATGTCGATGCTGGAAAAGAAGAATCAGGTATAATCGATTCCTTTCACACTCCTTCCCACTGGCATCTTGTGTATCATGTTCAGCATATTAACCCCACTGTGCATTTTCTAAGGCTGCGACGTGGACTGCCAAATGGACGGTGTCACCAAACTCGCTCCAGTGGTTGCCATGTTCGCTGGGAGGCCTGACATGCTGGAAAAAGTTGAGAGCGCCATACGGGTCACCCAAAACAACGACATGTGTGTGGCTGTGACTCTGGCTGCTGCAAGGTAAAACAGTTCTAGGAAGTTTTTAGGGGGAAAAAAGTGGCTAAGTGAGGGGCAACATTAGCAAGGTGCCCTGATCAGTGGACCGGAAAATGTTCATAGGGGTGGTCAGTTAGGGGCCAATGTGCATTGAGGGGTAAACTGGGGAAAATTTGATAAATGCCAAAGATATCTTATGGTCAATCAATATTGATTAAAATGAAACAATAGGAAAATGAACAGAAAAAAACATCTAGATTCTCCACATAAATCGCTGAAGACAGATTGGATTTTAATGAGGGTCCCTGCTGATAAAGTTATGTGCATATTGATACATTAGCTCCATTTAAATTAATTTATGCTTCTACATAATATATACATTAAATGGGTTGACCAATGTTCTTTATTGTTAGAGAAGACTTCTAAGTGACTGCAGAGACAAACCTTCCTCTATAAAACCTGAAAGCTAATTCATAAAAGAGCAAATATTCTGTATTAGTACTCTTTCTTTGTAGTGTATTGTTGTGATTTATTTTATTTTTATTTTTTGCTGCATTTTTGTATCAAGTCTTGGTTAATATAGCATCAGTAAAATGTCAAAGCAGGAAATTCCACATAATGGTATCACTCACTGCTGCCACCATCAGGCTGAATGGAGAACTGCTTGTTCCAGTATTGAATTGAATCCCAGGGGGAACAACAAATAACCTGGTAGGGGTGCGTCCCAATGGCCCCCATGGCGATCCATCTAGAAACGCCCCTGAGTTAAAGAGAGGCAGTGATGGTTGCAGATTACAACTCTAAACAAAAGGGAAATGTTACATTTGTGTGTGTCTGTTTTACTAAATCAGGTTCCTGGAGCATTTCATCCTGAAAGGCGACGATCCCAAAGCTTTGGATGCAGTTGTGGCTCAGTTGAATGACCCCAACAGGTCCAACCCTCAGGATCTGGACAGGGCTGTCATTGGTAAGCATTTTCCTGCTCTTCATCTGCTGCAGTAATCCTGTTCAAATAAGTCCCAGGGCTTTGAATGTAAAAATCATTAGGCGTTTATTTATTTATTTGTTGTTTTTTTTTTGGGTGATTTTACCGTAGATATTGAAAACTTGGAAACTGGGAGTTTTAACGTATAGGTTTAGGGGGATAAACAAAAAAGTGGAGGAATGAGATCTTGATTAGGAAACACAGACATTAGCATCAAGTGAAATGAGCCAGAACCTCAATCCAATCAAGACAACTCCTTAAATTTAATTCCACCGAGCAGAGGTGGTGTTAATAATAAGCCATCCTTCAGCTAGAAGCCTTTCCTATAGGTTTCCTGCATGTTGATGTTTATTCAGTGGAAAGTGATATCCCCCAGCCTTTAGACGAGAGCAGACGGAAAAAATCAAACAGAACAGAAGTCATCTTTAAGTAAAGTCTAAAATTTCCCTGTTAGGATAAGAATTAACCACTGTTTTTATTTCTCTCTGTCTCAACTGAAGCCCATATCAGCCAAGTGAAGGAGAACTTAGCCAAAGCGTCCCATCAGCTCATACCTGCTGTGTTCACCAACACATGAGGTAAGCCAGTAGAAAGCAGCAGGACTCAGGTCTGTTGACTTGGCATCGCCTGAACCTCCTTCCTAAAGGAGATCCGTCATTAGGCCCTTCTGCCTTTGATCTGTAATGGTCTCCCCTCCTCCTCCTTTTTTATTTTGTCCTTCCTGCTGAGTTGACTGTCTCAGGGTTTTTAGCAAAGCTTTTAAAGTTCTCCTTGCTAGAGTTGTTTCACATCCCTACTAATGGCATCTAAAGAGCACAGCAAATGATAGTGTTTTGTAGATAATTAAAAACTTCCTTGTGTCTGTCTGTGTCCAGCTTTGCCCGGTGCATTCCAGGGAGCGCTGCATGCAGTCCTGACTCTCAGTCAGCTTGATGAAGCAGTGAGGGACACCATGCGCCGAGGGGGATGCACCGCCAGCAGAGCCTCATTCATCGGAGCCTGTTTCGGGGCACAGGTAAAGTACACTGGAAAAATAATCCAGGAATAAGTAAAGATTTCTTAAATTAAGTGTATTTACCCTTAATCTGAATAGGTAAATGAGATTGTTTGCCAATGGAATGAGTATGTTTACTCTTAAAATAAGATAATTAGATAATATGCAATTTTTTTCTTATTTTATTTTAATAAATTGTCTTGTTCCATTAGAAAAATGTCTCTTTTACGTCCTCAATCCAAGGACAAATACATTTGTTTTAAGAAAAAATGACTTAGATTTAGATTTTTCCAGTATAAGAATTAGTGAGTCAGTCAGATCTTTGGTATGATTATTAATACTACATTATTATTAAAAGGAGAACGGGAAAAAGCTGTATGTTGTAGCTTTACTTGACTCCCATATTGTGCAGCATTTTAATGCTAATAATCAATAAAAAGCCTGAGAATGAATCAATATAATTTCAAATTATCTGTCGCAATTTATTTGCAGACCGGAATCCAGGGAATTCCTGAATCGTGGAGGAAGAGGACGTTCAGATACCCTCTGCTGTTAGAGCTGGCTAAAAATTTGGTCAGCAAACAGCAGCAATTCTAGATTAACATCCCATAATCCCCTAATTTGTGGGACGAAATTAGCAAATTTCATTGATACTATTCATTTCAACCCATACTAATTTGACATTTTCTAACAAAGGCAGACATTCCTGTCTTACAGATATGCTTTGACATAGCAATTCATGACAGTTGCATTTTAAAGTACCCTGCTGAGTGTAACTTGAAAATATTTGTTTTGTCAAAGCTTCATTTTGTAATAAAAAAGGGGAATAAAAAAATGTGTGTAACGTGTGTAAATGTGTGTAAAATGTGTGCTCTGAATAAAAACTTGAACAACCATATCTGTATTGGTCTTTTATCGTCTTTGCAGCTTAATCTTAGGGAGTAAGTCTGATGGAAAAGCCATCTGCTGCAGTCAAGCTTCAGCAAGATTTCTATTTTCTCATCCCTTATGGGTACTTTCTGTTATTTTGAAGTGAAACAGAAGCATCGGACAGATTTACTTCTGGAACCGGCGGAGATTGCAACCTACTCCTCTCCTCTTTGCCTTTATGAAAGTGCTGACTTCTATATTCACATGTTTAAAGCATCCACCCCAACACTCCTGAAAGTTAGCCAAGTACGAGGCAATGCCAGAGACTTTATGTCTTTAACATGGCGTGGGTATAAGAATGTGTGTAGGCCATCTTTTCCAGCCCACTTGTAGAGAAATGATAGATATCAAGTAGTTTAATGTTTAAACTCGGAAATGTTTAATGGTTTATGTTGCTTTATTGAAATGCGAGCTGTATTTAATGCAAATGATGGGTGCTTTGCATAACTGGGGGGACATGATTTTAGCTGTAGCTGTGTACTGTAGGTCAACTCTGCATAACTGCAGCTATAGTTTGGATTTGGTTGCTATTATTCAGAAACGTTCAAAAAATTGTAACCAATAGGAGCTTTTCTCTTTGTCCTGTCTTCAGTCAGCAGAAAGCATACTCCTTCTGTTATGTTTATATCCAGACATAAAAAGTATTTCAGTTTGTTTGTATTTTTTCCCACAAAACCTGTCAAATTCTATTTCCTTTTCATAGCTTAACATGAGATAGCCTGTTTAATGTTTTCTTTTTAATTATGCATTCATTCCCACTTTAAAAAAAAGAAAATACAGCCCCTATATACTATTACATTTGTAAACCAGATGAGCATTTCTTCTGATCTTTCTGTTGTTATGCATAGAGGTATTTTTGTATTTTGTGTTTGTATTTATTGCAGATCCCCATTAGCTACAGCGAGATGCTGCTGCTATTCTTCCTCTGCTCCATACAAAGACTCATACAAGACATGAAAGAAAATTACACGTGTGGTGTGATACAAAAATGCATAAAATACATTTTAAGATGTTTAAATATATAAAGAAATATAGCATGCTACACTGGTCAATGTTTTTTGAATAATCAACTAGCTGACCTTGAGATTGATCAATAAGCAATCTTATTCATAATAGTATATGTCTGCTGCGTAATATATAATGTATGTCTGCTGCAATGTTTCTGACACATAAAAGTAATGAGTATCAAAGACTGTCTTTAACACGTAACCAGTTTGATTGTTTATGCATGGATTTTACATTAGTTATGTAATTACATCTTTTTTTTTGTTGTTGTTGTTGTTGTAATGGACAGTTAAAAAAATACAAACAGTACAATAATCCTTGGACCGCTCATCTCGACAGAATTGGTTTTGTTTAAATTGAACTTTTTCAAACCAGAACAGCCTCCCTATATGGTCAGGCAGCAAATTTGATTAAGTAAATGCCAAAAGCGGATGCATTATTTTTTTTCAGTGTGAGAAATAAAATATGTTCATGTACACCTTGGAATGCACTTGCGGACCACTAGGGGCACAAGTATCACCTGTTGGGAATCAAGGTTTAAAGTAACCATAGGCTTGTTTAGTTCCATTGCAGTCTGATTCAACCTCCACAAGTCTTTGGCTACATTTTTCATCCCTGCATACAATTAATCAAACTGTGTGCAAAACAGTCATTTGGAAACTAGTGTGTGCAATTTCTATGGAGTTATAACTAGATGATTTCATTGTTATGACACACTTGTCCACTAGTCTACACTGGTTGACCAATAATTCAAAGCTCCACTAGGTGGTGCCCTCACTATACTGCTACAAAACATGGAATTAAAACGTTTAACTAAGGCGATTTAGCCGCAAGGAGAAAAAAGAAACTTAAAGGACATTTATTATTTACAACACAGCTTGTCATACAAATGAGGCAAGTGTTAAACCTCAGACCAAGAAATATATATAATCTCAGAATTTAGACTTTTGCCCTCAGAATTCTGACTTAATCTCAAAATTCAGACTTTTTTCTCAGAATTCTGACTTTTTTCCTCATAATTCTGACTTTAATCTCAGAATTCTGACTTTTTTCCACACAATTCTGACTTTAATTTCTGAATTCTGACTTTTTTCTCAGAATTCTGACTATTTTCCTCATAATTCTGACTTTAATCTCAGAATTCTGACTTTTTTACTGATAATGCTGACTTTAATCTCAGAATTCTGACTTTTTTACTTATAATGCTGACTTTAATCTCAAAATTCTGACCTTTTTCTCAGAATTCTGACTTTTTTCCCCATATTAAACTAAAATGAAATGTAAAAATCAGTTCACTTGCACTTTCAAAAAATCAGTGGCCCTTATCCTCTTTCGTAGTACTATACACTACAGTTACATCACTTTTTTTTAATTTATTATATTATATATTATGTATTATATAATGTTTTTATCACTGCTGCTTACCTGCACATAAAAAATTAAAACGTCGAGAGAGAGCTTTACTTAATGAAATGTCTTTTTGTTTACACTTGTGTGTACAAAATTACTAAATAAAATTTGTCTAAATCGTCTTATTTTCTATATGTACTGTAGCGTCTCTTTGCGAACGCGTTTGCGCATGCGCGACTCGTTGCTCGGTAACAAGGGGCGGAAGCAGGGAACTATCTTTGGCCTGTCTGATCTTTGTCACTTTCAACAGCTGGGTGGAACTCTGACAAAAAAAAAAAAAATTGCTTCAATGACATTTTGTGTAGGGATGGCAGCCTGAGCGCCAGATTAAACCGCCGCAGTGTCAGGAGTGGATTTTCTCTTCTGGACCATGGATTTTAACGTTAAACGTTTAGCGGCAGACGCCGGTACTTTTCTGAGTCGTGCAGTACAAGTAAGTAAAACTGTTGGAACGAAGGTGGAAGTCGTTGCTAGCGAACTTAGCTGCTAGCATATCCAGTTAGCTCAGTTGAGGGGTTTTAACTGTCACTGCTGCTCTTAGCGTGCAGCTAAGTAGCCTGTTATCACCCGAGGGAAAGCCTCTGTGCTCTTAACACTTCTTTCTACTTTTAGTTTAGTTATTTATTTTATTTTGTTTTTTATTATTACGTGGTCTTCGTTTCCATATAGCCACCGACGCAGGCCTCGGAAACCATCAAACAGCTGTGAAAGATGTAGCTGAGCGGATAGCAACTTGACTCCTCGGTGTTTCTTTGTTTAAATCGCTCCTGTTCAGCAAAATGAGCGAAAAGAAACGTTTGTTTTTGGTTGTCAGTTTACAGAAGAGAAGCTTGGACAGGCTGAGAAAACTGAGCTGGATGCCCACTTGGAGAACCTGCTGGCCAGAGCTGAGAACACCAAGCAATGGACAGAGAAGATCATGAAGCAGACAGAGGTTTTACTACAGCCTAATCCAAGTAAGAGGGCAAAAATAACAATAAGCGCGAATGTATGAATTTAAAAACACTGATATTATTTTTTAAATTGGTTTTTTTTTTTTTTTTAATTACTTCTTATTTAGGTTTGGATTGCATGTTTGACTTGGGAAGAACTTTTGAGAATGGAGTGACTTTTTTTTAACTTTTGATGCATTTCATGAATTGAATGACCCGCCAATGCATGCCAAAATTTCCAGTTTATTTCACTGCATCCCTACATCCCTATGAGGCTGTTTTCTGGGCCCCATCGTTTGATGGGGCGTCTGCAGAGTGTGTGAGCTCAGCTGTGCATCCTCTGCAGCTCACACCATGATGCCATACCTCTGCAGCCCAATTACAGCATCGGCACAACAAACACCCAGACCATCTGCTGGTTTACTCCCTTGTGCAACAGTCCCCCATGTCTGCTCTACTACATTTTCTGTTTCAATGATAAACACACCACAGATGAGCTTACTGTGATTGTTGCCGTTCTTTCGCGTGATGTTGTAACTTTAAACACATCTAATTAGAACCAGCAGAGGAATATTTCTGTTTATCTTGTCGAGGTTAACATTAACAGAGCGTCCTTTGGAGATAACTGAAGTCAGGCTGAAGTCAGCCCAGTGATGTCTCATGACTTTGTAATCGAGTTATCCGGTTGTGATCCCTTAGATGCAAGACTGGAAGAATTTGTGTACGAGAAGCTGGAGAAAAAAGCCCCCACACGCATGAACAACCATGACCTGCTGGGTCAGTCCATGATGGATGCAGGAAGCGACTTTGGTCCTGGGACTGCTTACGGTGAGGAAGTCTAACACTGGGAAATCTTAAACATTATACCTGCTTAATAACATTTTACTTTAGGTATTTTACTGATTTATGTGTTGGGATGAAGAAAAAAAAAAAGTTACTGACGAATTGGTTGGATTTCTGAACCCATTAGGCTCAGATGCCACTTAGCAAACATTAGGTCCCCCCCTACAATTTTGCTTTGTTTTTACAACAAATAAAAGGCCTGGAAGCTTCTCAGATTGGATTAAGGTTTAGTCTGATGGTGGGAAAGCAAAAAAGAAAAATGGTTCCTTTGCATTTCCTTTGGTCTGAACTCTAAAATCAAGCAGAGGTGAACTCTGGCAGTTCTGACAGTTTCTAGTTTTTGTGAAGTTCTGACCTTCTGACTCTTTCTCTTTAAGCCATTTCTCTCTTAAAACCATTTAAATATTTTTTTTCCCCCCCAAGACTTCCTGCCTGAAGTAACCATTTTATATTTAAACAAGGGCAATGTCACATAGTGTGTGTGAGAGAATGGTTTAAGACATTTTAAAAGGCGTTTAACGTCTTAGGAGTTGCTTTTTAAGATATTGGAATCACCTTTTTTTTCAGATTTCTTTTTGGGCCCTTGCATCTGTTTCTTTTCATGATTTTGTAACTTTTAAAGCTGTGTTGAGGACTAAGGCCTTCGTACAAAAGTCACACGCTTAACCCCTTACACATGTGTCCTATACTGCTAACAGGCAATTTTAGCATATTAGTCTTTAATGCTTGTTGAAATCAGAATGTAGGCAGTTGAGGACCAAAAAAGAAAAGCACAAGGCCACATAAACGCAGCTCAGATGGCATGATTAGTGTCTGAAAACCATGTTTTTTAAAATGAAGGCAAAAATCAAACAATAAAGTGACAGATAACCTAAAAGATTAGTCATCATATTGCTGATCAAGCGCTGTGTGCCAACATGTCAGCTAATTTCTCTCTTTAGAATCCCCCTCTTGAGGCTAAACTGATACATTTTTGTCTGCCTAATTTCATTATTCAGTTCTTTTCAGTTTCATTATTTTATTCTGAAGGATTCATTATTTAAAGATGCTTTCCAAAGCAAAACAGGGTGGACGTACTGAACTGGAAAAAAGACAGAATGCAGCCAGAGTATATAAACCAGCCTGAAGGGGCATCAATAAAGACTATTTAATAAAATATCAACAAAGTTTAACTCTGAAAGCCGGATCTATAGATTAAGACTTGGACAGACAAATTCAATGCTCCTTATTTAGGATTTAGATATCTGAAAATTTAGATACATGCATCATTTAGACGTTTACTTTAGATGGATTTTCAAATAATCAGTGTTGCCTAGCAACTAGAACCCTTATTTTTCTTGTGTGAAATCAGTTTTGTTTTGTTGTTTTGTTTGTGTGTCAAGATAGTAAAGTAGTAGAAATGAATACAGAAAATCTGATTTTAGTGGCTATTAAACCACATAAACATCCATCAATGTTGAAGCTCTATTCAACTGTATTGATTCCTTTCAACCATTATAAGCATCCATTTAGAGGACTGGTTTTGTGCTGCTAACTTAAGGGATTTATCCGGAATTCTAGGACCAAACAGGAAGGATGTGTGAAACCTTCTGTGATGCAGCTTCTGATATCAAGTTAGGAACAGAGATGTTCCTAGCCTAGTAAACCAGCCCCACACGCCAGCGGCGTGATCAATGCCCCAGGCCCTAGAACTGGCGTTGCTACGTCAGTCAGTTGCGCTCATTGGTCATAGCGTTGGCCAATAGGCACAGACAGCGGTTTGAAAAACATCGGGTTGTTCTCATCAACATTCTTCTGATGTTTCATTCATAGGGGCCAGAGTGAATTACACATTTAATCTCACATTTAGGCTGGTTTAGGTTCAAGCTTCTGAGCATTTTAAAGGTTTAATGTTAACTGTTGTTTCTGCCGCTCACTGCGACAGGAAACGCTTTGATAAAATGTGGCGAGACGCAGAAGCAGATCGGCGGTGCCGAGCGGGAGTTCATCCAGAGTTCTGCCATCAACTTCCTGACGCCTTTTCGAAATTTTCTAGAGGGCGACTTTAAAACCATCCTGGTAAGTACAGCTGGTGTCAGTTGATTATTATATTGAGTTTCACTTTGAGCTGTAACTTCAGTCGTTTTCCAGAACTTAACCCCATATTCGATAAGTTTGTGTGGGTTTCAGATAAACGGTGCATTGGTGACATCACACCTCTTAAACTTTTAATCATTTCCACCTAAAGTTTGATCTGTAATGGACTGCTTATTAATCCATGGAGTTTATCACTGATGGTTTTTCTTTTTTTGTTTTTTGTTAGAAAGAAAGAAAGCTTCTACAAGTGAAACGTTTGGATCTAGATGCAGCCAAAACGAGACTAAAGAAAGCCAGGATGCCTGATGCAAGAGCTGCAGTAAGTTCATGCGCTAAAATCCTTTTTTCTTTTACCAATTCTGTTTTTGCATCTCTTAATCCACATTTTAGTGACGCCTATCTCTTCACAACAGCGTGAAATGTATTTTTTCCTCTGAAGAAGTTATGACAAACACGAGTTGCACAACCTGAGCTGATTCTCTTTAGCTTTTCTGACTCGCATCCCGTCTTCTGAGGAACGATGGGAAGTTTCGAGTTCCCTTTTCTTGGACGCTGGTTTTATTTTTATTATTTGTCACGCCCAGCTTTTCTTTATTTTGAAGCGCTGCGTTCTTCAATTGAGACTTTTATAGGTCACAGTTTTTCCCCAGTTTCTTAAAAAGTGCCTTAAAGTAAAATTTTGTAATCTGAGACTTTGAAAAACTCTCCTAACTTCTTGTATTGGAAATGTTACAGTTTTCCTTCATTGTCCTGATTTAAATGTGTTTATAAGAGGGCTGCAAAATACTGTAATAAATATTTATTTAAAGTGGTTCTGTATCATTAAGGTGTATATCCCAGTCAGGCATTGAGATTTTTTGGAAATTTAATTAGATTTTTGTTTTGTTTTTTAAATTAATTTCATTTCAGAAGTAGGAATATTTTTGCTGATCTAAAAACAAAAAACAAAACATTTGTTGAGATGAAAAAATGAAAAACCTTGTTTTCCTATATTCCTGAACTTATATAGACATACCAACAATAAAAGAAACAAAGGAAATCTTATACCAGTTATTTATTTCCCTATAGTGGCTGAATTTTGCAGTTTTAATTCATCATTTTAGTGATTTTCTTTGTTTACATTTGTGATGAACCTCAGACCCTCCTGTATTCACATGTGTCCTTGCTGATTGAGCAGTAAAAGCTGATTTGATGTTATAACCAGTTCCTTTGGGATTATATCTCAATTATCTGCTCCACATGCAAATAAACAGGTGGCCACTTCACACAGTCAGCTCCTCGCTGTGCAAGAAACAGGCCATGAAGAGCTCTGTGGATTTTCTAGTAACAATTAGGCTGTATTATTGTGAAGCTATTAGCTACCGTTATTTGGTTGAGATCAACCATTTAGCCAACAAAAATCAGCCATATTTAAGTAGCATTATGACCTAATGTGAGTGTAATGACAGTGATGGTAACACCTGATGTTTCTTGGTGTTTTGAACCCGAAAGCTCTCTGACAGTCATGGTAATGATGATAAAATGTGGGTTAAGCAGACCTGATATCCTTATCGCTGCTTTCAGTGATGGTGCTAAAGACAGACATTGTTCTGAGACAAAGAAACCACAACAGGTACGAGTTAGTTTCAAAAAGAATCAAACCAACCTCCTATCACAGAGGAGGAAAGCCTATTTATTTCTACCCAGTGTTTAAAACAATTGTTGACCAATGTACCACAGAAGGTAGAAATCTATTTTTAATCAGTAAAACAAAATAAAAGAACAATAAAATAAAAGATCAAGAAGTATTGGATGAAGTTTGTCGACGGGTAATAAAAGCTACTATGCTCACTTCTGGGAGATAAATCAGCTACATTAAAAGAGTCGAAAATGTGAAAGTATGCAGACTTTTATATTTATTTACTTTTATTCATTTGTAAAACATTTAGAATAATTATAGAACTGTTATATACAGTTATAGAACCTTTCCTTAACTTGGAAAATTAAGGAAAGGTTCATCAGTTCTGTCTTTTCCTTTTAGAGACTTAATTTGACCAGATGTTGCCAGTTTTTATCTTCCTGTGGCTCAAAGGAATTAATGTTTCAGATCCTTGCAATACAATGGGAGTAAACACGTCTACTCATGTGAAAAGAAAAGTGACGGAGCTGAAAACCTGAGCTGTAACTATTACTTTCTGTGGGTTAACACCAACTCCTGGTTGTTTTCACTGCTTTGGTACGGTGGCAGTAGTGTTTAGCTGTATGAAAAGCAACAGCTGAGAACTATTGAACAGGCCGCATCATCACAGGCCTGCTAACCTCCTACAGAGTGTGGTTTTATCAAGGCGCCTCCGTACCAACGCAGAGTATGAGGATGTGCTGTGTTGGCTCCTGCCCTGCAGCAGCTGTAGCTCTAACCACTGTGTCACTGTTGTTGTTGTTGTTTTGTTTTTTTTACGCAAAGCCGCAGATGTGAGCAGAGGAAGTGACAGAGGTGAGTGGAATGTTGGAGCCATGTTTGATTTGAACACAGACGCTAAACCCCATGGCAGTTTGGTCAACAGCTGCTATCTCTCTGCATCTCCCCCACGCAACACACAGTCAGCCCCTTTGCAAAAGGATTTACCCATGAATGTTCTTCAGTATTACAATCACAAACTTGATTTGGTAGTACTGGAAAAATTCCTTGAGCCAATGAAAAATATTTTATAAAAAAAAATCATCATCATCCTACCTACTACTTTTAAACAATCCATCTTCCAGTGGTGGCAGCATCATGCTGTGGGAATGCTTGTTACAATTGTATGTCATTCGTTAGAGATTTGTATTGCTTAATAATAAAAGCTAATTTTCGGGAATCGGTTTAGTTTATACCTTTTATATTTTACTTTCTATAACTTGCACCTGAAACCTTAGAATAAGTTTATAAACAGCTCTGGTTACATTTCAAGCTGTGTAACATGGACAGTTTGTTTAAAGCTGAGGGGTTTGAAGTGTAGGTTTTATTTTTTTTTTTTTTTAAAAAAGGTCTGCTGTGTAATGATTATGTTTCCTCCTCTTTAGGCGGAGCAGGAGCTGAGGATGACCCAGAGCGAGTTTGACCGACAAGCTGAGATCACGCGCCTCCTGCTAGAGGGCGTCAGCAGCACCCATGTATGTGACCTCACAGAAACATGGACAGCCTTGTTAACCCTGCTGGGTTTTAGCTGTTTCTCAATTATGACATGTTTGATATAAATAGAAATCCCTCTAATGTTTTTTTCCGGCTTTCTCTTCATGCACACCTTCAGGCACATCACCTCCGCTGTTTGAATGACTTTGTGGAAGCTCAGACGACTTATTATGCACAGTGTTACCAGTACATGGTGGACCTCCAAAAGCAGCTCGGCAGGTGGAACAGATTCACTTTGAAAGTTTTTTTTTTGTTTTTTTTTTAAGCTTTAATGCATTAGCAGTCAATATGTTTGTTTTTTATTAGCTTGTCTTCATTATGAGTAACTGCTGATTTATTGCTGTAACTGTAGGTGTGTGGAGCTCATTCAGGAGCTGAGAGTTTAGGAATTAGGAGATAAGACTTAAGAGTCAGAAATGATTAAATAAATGATTAAACCAGACAGCAGATGTATGCATCTGGGAAGACAAACAGCCTCTAGTTTTGCATTCAGAGTCCCAGCAGCCTCCAGAATCATGTCTTCTCCCTCCCACCAGCTTCCCGTCCTCCTTCTCCAACAACAACCAGTCGTCCATGTCGGGCGGGGCCAGCATCTCGGTGCCAACCATACCGGTTTCTGCCTCTCTGCCCAGCGTCTCTGCAGGCCGCGCCAGCTCCTCAGCGTCAGGCGGATTCAGCGAGCTGCGGAGCTCCAACGGCAGCCGCAAAGCCAGAGTCCTTTACGACTATGACGCTGCCAGCAGCAATGAACTCTCCCTGCTGGCTGACGAGGTGAACTTTCTTTTCTTTGTTTTTTCCACACAGTATTGTTGTAAAAACTTGTTTTTACAGATTTCTTCCCTTGGCTCTTTCTTAGGCATAATTTCCACCAATATAAGCCTGTTACATCTTACTTTAAAGAATTAAGATAGTTCTGGGTCACAACTTTTTTAATTTTTAATGCAGAGTCGCACCATCTGTTTAAACCCCATGACCTCTGATAGCAGGACAGCAGAAGTTCATCTCCTTAGTAGAACATGTGCCACTCCCTTTCTAGGGAAAGGGTGTAGTGCATATATGTGACTTATCAGCAGTGAACCATCATTAAAAATCTTTTGCTTTCTGAATTTTTTCTTTCTTTTTTTATCTTTTGAAAGGCTTAAGATTCGGTTGGGTTCTGCAAAATCAATCAATTTGCAATCATTGACTAAATACTGTTGGACACGCTTTGATCTCATTGAGTCTTACCTTGGTTTAATAAAGGTTGATTATGATAAAATCTAGGTGTCTACCATTTGGACATTTTTTCTTAATCTAAGGGTTAGCTTTCCTGCAAGAATAATCCAGTTTTCTAGACATTATATAAATTTTCACATCTAGAGGACCATTAGGAAAATATTAAATCAGGGGGGGGGGCTAAATTGGTTTGTAAGAATCTCCTTTTTTAGTTTAAAAAACAAATAAGGTTATTGTGCTGCCAGGTCAGGCTTTATATGTGTGTCGACTACTTTAATAGTTCTGAAAAGATTCATTTCTCTTTGCTTATTTATTTTTTTTTTTTCCAGGTCATTACAGTCAGCAGCGTCCCGGGCATGGATTCAGACTGGCTGATGGGGGAGCGAGGCAACCAGAAGGGCAAAGTGCCAATCACCTACCTGGAGTTGCTCAACTGAAGCACACCTTCTGCCATCCTGCACAACCAGCTGTGATCCTGTATTTATGCCATTCTGCAGGGACAGGCTTCACTTTCTATCTCTTTTTTTTATGTTTCTTTTGTTTAAAAAAAACAAACTAAAAAAAAAAAAATCAAAAAAACATGGAGTCTTTAATGCTGCAGACTGGAGCAAGAATGAATATAATTGAGTGACGGGTGAGCACATGGATGCTTTTCCTCATTACTTTACAGTAAATTTGCTTTGATGCCTTTGAGTTTGACGCCATGCAAGCTGAAATATTTGGCAGAAGTCTTTGCAGTAACGTTTTAAGATTTTGTTTACAAAATACATCTCAGATGGTAACCTAAATGCCCCCCATCCTCCTGCTAATAAGTCTAAGAGTGTATAAGGAGGACATCTCTTCAATAGAGAAAACAGCACTTCAGTGTGAAGCAGTTTGATGCTGGTTCTTTTAAGTCTTATTTTATAATTAATGATCTCATGGAGCAGTAACTATTTTTATTTCGACTGTATTCTTTTTGTTGTGCCACAGATGTATTTGCATGAAGCTTTAGTGAACTGTTGCTGTCCATTAGATGGCTCTAATTTTACTCTCCACATCTTCACCTTCAGTATTGAGCTTTCTAGCTCAGTCTTTAGATATTCAAAACAAATTTTCCAACCTGATTGGAAAGCATTTTTTTTATGTCATGACCTATGGACTGCGCTTAAAAAAAATAAATTCTGCCATTATTCTGGGGGGAAAAAAAACAGTAACTGATTTGTCTGGTTTTGATCAGCTTGATGTTAAAGAAAATGCCTGCAGTTAAGATATTTTACCTCCTTGACACTTTACTAACTCATCTTGAGTTCCATCAACCTTGCATTTCACTTTTACATGAAAGACCTTCAAGAATTGTATTATGTTACATTTGAGGACATTTCAAGTTTATTATAACAAAATTCTGCTTTTGTATTTTGTGTACCCGATACAGTGGCTTGTGGTTGTAAAATAAATATAAAATGAGCTATTAAATTAGACATTTTGATATTATTGCTCAGTTTAAATGAAAACTATAGATTGAGTTGTACTTAGAGATGCAACCACTAGAGGGCAGGGAAGGAGAAATTAATAGTCTGAGAGAAACTGGCTGTGAAAATGTCTTGGAATTAAAGATACCATTATTTAAAAAAAATCTTTTTATAATGCAAGAATTTTAAACACAATAGAAACTAAAAAGTTCTATAGAATCAAGGCCCCCAAAAAACAATATTCAATTCAGTTTATTTACAGTATATAGCATCAATTCACAACACATTATCTCAAGGCCCTTTACAGTTCACCAGATCATACATTCAAATTGATTCAAAGATTTATATCTAAGGCAAACCAGTTGATTGCATCGAATCATTGACTCGAAGTAGATAAGTAGGTGTTACAACCTGAAAATAACAGCTTTTAACAGAAAGAGCACAGTGGTATAGAGGATCAACTATTCTACTGGAAAACAAAGAGGATCATTGAGTATAATCTCAAATACATCATCTAACACATGATCCCCTGCAGCGGGTGGTTCATCTATATCTCTACTCTTAGGTACCAAACTTAAAGCTGAGATGAGTTGAAGGTGGACTGGGTGGAATGGTTTGCTTCCAGTCCTGACCTCAAAATACCAGAACTCTGGTGAGATTCTTGTTTGAAACCAGAGGGAACAACACAACCACAGTGGCTAGTGAAGGTAATGCTAGTTGAAAAACGGGATGTCGTCTCACATCAGTGTGCAGCCAAACTAGTGACTAGCACTGATCTCTTATTTATTCACTGGATTGCAGATAGATCGAAAAACTGAAATCACCTGTCGCCATCTTGGTACTCCCCACTTTCAGGAAGCACCATAAAAATGCCTGGAATGTGATGTAATTACCATAACAATGTAATCGGTACATTTATATTGCATGTACATCATCAATTTAGCACTTTTGGCTCACATAGTGTGTGTCTGTGTGTGTGTAATATTCTTAATGTCTGACTACAGTATTATTATTACACTAATTTTGTTTTGATGAATTTGTATCATATGTTATTTTACATGATTTATAGACTTCATGGACTGCATACTGATTATGCAATGTGAAGTGTTTATTTTTTTACCAGAAATCACAGTAATCTGCTGATGCTGTGACACAGCATGTGTGAGTCAAAGAGATGATTTTATCTTTATTTTAAAAGTTTTAAGCCCCACTGAAAATGAGAATTCCAACCAGTCTAAGTAGGGAGTACCAATATGGCGTCTGGTGACTTCACAGCACCGTGTACGACCAACGGCCTATCAGCAATCCAATGTATAAATAGAGCTCAGTGGTGACAAGCGTGAAGGTACCAGGCTGTTTTAGCGGCTCACGGTTCTCCAACACACCACTGAAGCGACTGTTTGCTGAAGAAATCAATGGTTAAAATGCAACTTTTTGCTGCTATTTCAAACCTTTCTTAGATTTTTTTTTTTTTAAGATTTTCACAGTTTTTTCAAAACATTTGTTTTGAGCTCCTCCAGTTTAAGCGCTACGTTCAGTGCAAACAATCTGTTGTAAGAGCAGAAAGTATAAAGAGGAAGTGAGTTTAGCAAACTGCGTGTTGACTAATAAGCTGACTAATAAGCAGCCTATGCATCTGATAATATATAGGATCATGTTTCCATGTTCTAGATCATAACTATAATGCAACCTTAGAGCCTCTCTTTTCACCTTTGACCTGTATAACCTATCTCTAGTTGGTATTTAGATCTTCATATGTTTGTAAGCTGGACCCAAAGATCTAAGTCTTGCACATTTCAATTAAATTCAGTATATAGTGCCAATTCACAACACATGATTCACCAGATCATACAGTCAGATTGATTTACCCTTTTCTATCTAAGGAAAACCAGTTGATTGCATCAACTCGTTGACTCGAATTAAATCCCTCACACTAGGCATGCTTGTAGCGACAGTGGAGAGGAAAAAACTCCCTTTTAACAGGAAGAAACCTCCAGCAGAACCAGGCTCAGTGTGAGCGGCCATCTGATGAGACCGACTGGGGTTCAAGGAGACAGAAGCATAGATACAAAAAGCAACTGTAAAAGGTGGCTCCATCCAGGAAACACACAGCCAGGCAGACGAGCTCCGAGCCAGCTCCCATGTCAGAGAATGAGAGAGCACATCCAGCCAGTCACAGTCAGAGAAACAGGACTACACCGGTAAAACAGGCCGATCTCCAACATCTATAAACAAAGGTGTTGATGGCAGCAGCACAGCTGATATTTCTCTCCAGGATGGAGTCACAGCCAAACAGGAACCTTTTAAAGATAATCCATCCACCTCAGAGGCGTGCCATTTAAAATTGTTGAACGTTGCAAAGGCGTTGCCTTTGGCTGGAGGGGTCAGGAAACCAATCAGTTTCATTTCCTCACTTGGTCAGCTTGGTGGAATATGGGACCACTCTTTTTCAGCGGTTGTGTTAAGTTGCTGGATGCTGGCCGGAAATATGGGAAGTCAAACATATATGCAGATGTCCAGTAAATTGGCTGGCCATGCAAGAGCAATGACGTTTTCAGCTTCCAGGAATTGTGTACAGTTCCTTGCAATATGCAGTCAGGCAGGGTCAGACATGAGGTTATGGTCATGAATGAATGGCACAACAATGGTCCTCTGGATCTTGTCCCTGCATCTCGGCGCATTTCAAATGCCAGTAATAGAAAAGGAAAAAGGAAAGGAAATGTCTCTTTATAGTTTTACCATGTGGAAATGTGTCCTCTGGTCTAAATTGTTAGGAAACCCTCAGAGTTGCACCTTTGAACATTTTAGGATTAAGGTTTTCTCATGTACCCAGAGTGACAGTCTGAGTTTCAAACCAGCAATCTCGCAGGTTTTCCAAAAAGCCAATGCCCTTGGCTATGACAAACAGGCCACCACTTCCCTTGAGGTGCAATAAAAAGCACCTGTTCCCAATTTAACATAACTTACAGCTGCTCCTTCCCTTAAGGAGTTTGATTCACAGCATTGCCAGCCATCCTGTATGGGTAAAACTGGGATTCATCCATAAAAAGAAGACCTTTCCAAAGTGACTAATACCATCAAATGTAAGCATTATTAGAGATCGACTAATAGGTTGTTTGGAAACTGATGGCAATAACGAATATTTACAAATTTGTTTATTTTTCTCTGATTTGTGCTGCTGATATTTTGGGGAAAAAAATTATGAACCCAGTATTGCTTTTTCTTCCACCATTTACATGATAAAAATGGCACAATGTTAGCAAATGCTACATATTTATTTCATCATTTAGTATCAAATCTAACAAGACACTAACAATGGGTAGCAAATAGAGGGGGATCAAGAAATCAAGAAATATTCTTTAAATAAGTGTATTTACCCATAATTTGAGCAGGTAAATAAGATGATCTGCCAATGGAATGAGTTTATTACTTGAAAAATAAGATAATTAGATGATATGCACTTGAAATTGTTCCAATAGCAAAGTGTCTTACTTACCTCCTTAAATGAAGAAAAAAAAAACTTTAAATTTAAATTTCCTATTTTTGCAATGTGGACATTCCTGCAGTCATCATGCCAACTGCACACCCCCTTAAAATTTGCAACATCTACGGCATTGCGCTGCTTGATAAAGCTGCACGTTTTCATAGGGCCTTTTGGTGGCTACTTTCCAGCACAAGTGTGCAATACCTCTCCTTTATAGCACTAAAACTGCTATTATCATGTTAATTTTACAATATAAAATCCTACACAACTACAGTATCAGCCGTCCTTTTGACGGTTGAGTTAAATTATCAGATTAAGAACATCAGATCTGATGCATTAGGAAATCATTTTGCACAGGAAGCTGCAGGGGTTGCATCCCCTCTCTACCTTTTGATTACCTAAGAACTAAACAACAACCAACGCTACACAAAAGAAGTAGCAGAACTGTTCATATTTGAACGGGGCTTGTGCTAAACATGGAGCGAGTGGGATCAGTATTAGCAGAATGGAATATTACTGATACCTAGAGAAGGGTAGAGTACCCAAAAATGGGACTCAAGTGAGAGCAGCACTACTTCATCCTGTTTTTTACTTAAGTAAAAGTTAAAAGTAGCCTTTAAAAGAAATTACTCAAGTGTAAAAAAGTATTTGTAAAAAATGCTAATCAATTATTGAGTAACTTATCTACTTGCTACCCATTGTGATATCTCATTTAATATATTACAACATTTTGTAAAATTAAACAATATATTAAGTGATATGCAAATTCTGTTTTTTCAAAGAATAAGATATAAATGAACAAACAGCATTTACCCAATAAAAATATTGGTGGAATTAATACTATTTAAGAAATTTTTTTTTTTTTAGGTAAAGTGAAACTTTAAAAATCAATAGCTACTGTATGTAAGCATAGGTTAAATTTGAGTATACTGTTTACTGAGCTTTAAATCAACCTCTAAATGACACAGAAGACTCAGATAGAAAGTGGCACTAAACCAATAAGCCTTGAGTCCAAAAAAAGAAGAAAGTAAGTCTCTCAGTGGTGCATATTTGTTTTAAACAAACTTGTTTTCATTAAGTGAAGTTACTTACAGTGGATCGAGTAGCCAGACATTTTACTCAATTAAGAATACAGATACTTTACCAGATTTACTCAAGTAAAACGTACAAAGCTGTAAAGCTACTCCTAACAGTACATGTTTTTCAAAAAGGTTTCCCAAATATATGTAACTGAGTTGTTATTACTAGTGTTGCACCGACGCCAGTATCGGGCGGGGCCCCAATCCAGCACTAAAATGGTGGTATCGGTATTGGTGAGTACCAACAAATGGGGCACCGATACCATTTTGAGAGCCAAAAGTTTATTAAATTATTGTCACCCATTCTAGGTAGGCAATAAAAAAATTCTACTGGATTCACTTTGTATTAGTCATTTTACTGCTTCACAAAGGTAAGCAGCAGCTTGACAAAGCCATGATGGCAATTATTTTACATCCAAGTAGTATGCAGTATCAATTTTAAACAGATGGTATCGGTATCGGCCGATATTGCACAGCCAGGTATCAGGTATCGGTATCAGGGCCAAAAATTGGCTATTACCCACTTCTGCTGTACCTATTTTATATCTAATAAACAACTAGATTTTATTTAAAAATGGTTTTTCATTAAACAAGCAAATAAACTTTGAAGTTGTGCTTCTTCATTTACTCAGTAAGTCACTTTACGTTGTCTGCAGAGTGATCTTAAAAGACTTGTCTGAGAATAACTTTGCTTAAAATAACCAACTAAAAAAGCGTTGTGGGAACAGAAAGGAGTTTGCTTTTGATTCACAAGTAAATAAGAAATTAAATGAATCTTCTCTTGTCTACCTTCATCTATAAGTTGTGGCATTAGTAATACAGTGGATCTAATCTCTACGGGAAGTTACGAAAGTAGCTGGTTAACACACGGTTGGTCCTGGTATCAAAAGTCAGAGTTTGTTTTTAAACCATTCATTGTTTTTTTGTATTGTGAAAATGATTTGAGGAGATAATTATGGTAGAGTTTGTTCTGTATTTGTTGAAACTGTTTTCACTCAGGCTGTTGCTTTGATAACAGAAATGTTAAAACATAATAAAAAAAGAAAAGGATTTTGCTGCCAGTGTAAATATATGTTTTTATATATTTATAAATTTGGTGGGAGGCATAAAAAGTAAATTAAATACATAGTGTATTCTATTCCAATTTGTCCACAACAAATCCTGGAAAAGTTGACGTCTTGCAAATCAGTTAAAGATGGGTTTAATTTTTTTTTTTGTTCCAACTTGCTGTAAAGAAATAGTCCTAATGACCTGCCCGGTTGACCTGTTCAGCGTGTACCCCGCCTCTCACCCACTTACAGCTGGAGATAGGCACCAGCACCTCTTGCGACCCCACTTGGGATTAAGCGGGTTGGAAGATGGATGGATGAATTGACCTCCCCGATTGACGGCTACTGGTTTACTATTGCAAAAATAATTTTATACAACAAACGTATAAATGTAACATAACCTGTCAAATCAGACTTGACAATGGTTTTTAATTAACTGAGAGTTCCCAATTTAAAAAGTAGTTGAGAGGTAGTATGTGTCTTATAACCACCATATTTGCACGCATGTGTGACTGCAAGGCAAGAGAAATGTGACAAAGCCGGGGGAAATTTTGACATTGAGCAAGAAGTCACATCAGGCAACGACACTGCTCAAAGAGGATATTAAAAAAACAAAAATGATGTGGATAGTGAGGCAGTGGTATGCTGTGAAATAGCCTGCCTTCTGGAAGTTTGTTTAATTTCAGGCAAAGATAGATAGAAGGGATTTTTTTTTTACAGATAGCTACAGCACATAGTTGAGTATGTCCTTATTACCTGTCCTGTAACTGGATCCACAAATGTTATTTGATCCTCTAAAAACAGTGAAATGCATTTTATACATCCTCAGCCTAAAGCCTAAGATTTCGTTGATATAATACAGCTAGTGTCCAATAATCTCATTGGATTCCACTTAGAAACAATCTGCCTCTTATGTCCTGGTTCCAGAAAGCTCAGGACATCCGCAATTGTCCGTACCCGGATTAGAGCTGCTCTGACGGATTCCTGTGGCTGGTACAGGCCATATTTATATGAATCTAACTCCTTCTGGTAAAGCGTGCCTAGTTGCACATTTGAAGGTTTGCAGCCCATATGTGTACAGTTTCTGGCAGAAGGCTTTTAATTCAGCTATTCCACATCCAATTTCACTTCTCTAAACTTATTTGCATTCATCTGTGAGAAGCAGCACATACGCAAGTTGCACATACAGCCTTCCATGCGTGTATTTGCTGTGTATATTTGGCATCCTGTGTTTAGCTTTTTTCAGCATAACCACATTTTGGCTATTTACCAGTAAATAAAACATAAATATTTTTTTCTAGTTTGCTTTACCTTCCTGTACTTGGTGCCTTCTTGATATAGATTCTGACTCAGAAAACTTGTGGTCAAAGGTTTATTGCCCTTTAAGCTGTTTATTAAAGCTGACATCTGTCTTCTGTAGTTGAGCAATCAAACTGAATTCCTCATTTTCTTCAAGCTAAAGCAGCAGTGAAGGACCTTCCTGAAATGATTATGATCTGCCTTTTAGTCGTTATTTATGCCAAGCTGCTCAACCAGATTTACCTTTTCTTCCCCACCTGGCAGATTTGCTTTTCTTTGAAGCTTTACTTTGAAGGCATCCGTCAATATAATGATAGGCGGTCACATTGTTTTCATAAATGGCCAACACTGAAACTGCTGGTGAAGATTCTCAGTTATCCAGGTCAAAAAAAAGGAATATCTGGATTTTTTAATTGAAAAAGCTTCCTGGATGGGAAGCGAAACGTCTTCGAACTTAAAAACAAAGTCCATTGGATTGTTTTTTTTTTAGTTTTTGGAATTCCACTCACACCAAAGACCTCAAGCCATTGGTTTATTTCTTGCTCTTATCAGCTTCTACACTCTGTTGAGAGTATTTCATCACAGCCTTTTGGAACAGTCTGTAAACCTGTATTATTACTTACTTTTTAACAACTATTCTAAAGCAGAAGAACAAAAATCAGGCTTTGATTATTAGGCATTCATAACTCAAAAGGTAACAACTTGTCAAAGTAATGAAGTTTTGAGGCTTGATGAAGGCTTCACTCTGGTTTCTCTTTTTATGTTCCAACCACCATGACCCTGAGCATCACCACAGTGGTATTTTGGTTACCTTCTGGTTTGACTCCGGCACTTTATGCGAGAGCACACTTATCTACCAACCTCCCTGCTACTGCACAACAACACATATCGCGCTAAAACGGGTACAAATGCTCTGCTGCTTCCTACTGTGCAACGCTGTTTCAAAGACATTTATATCTTCACTGATTATAAAGATATTGCATTGACACAGGTCATGCAGCAGGTTTTATTTAAAAGACTGAGCACAGGGGTCCGGAGTAACTCCTCACACTTATCATTGAGCTGGAATCTTATTTCGACGATGAGTCTTTCTTTGCGCTGATGGGAAGGAAACCACAAACCCCTCCTCTGTGAGATACAGAACTGGGCAGTTGCTGCACATCTTAGCAAAACAGGAAATTTCATGTTTCCTCTGCTGCTTATAGCAACAGCTTGCATCACACTACTTCTGCATGCCTTCACACAGATACACGTACGCCTACACACTGACAAACCGAGACCCACAAAAACGCAGCCGCAGTTTTACATGACGGTATTAGGGTTCGGGCTGGTTTTAAAACCACAGTTCAATTAGCAGTGCAAGCAATGAAAGACTGTTAAACATACCAAAGTACTTTTTTTTTTTTACCTTGGAAAGCATTCGAAGGAATTTTTTTATTTCACTTTTTTAACATCTGTTAAGCTACCTTTGTCGATAGCATACAAAATACATTCACATTTAAAGTTTTATAGATATTAGTAGGGTGTTGGTCTCAAATATTTCTTTTTGATTGATATTTGTAGGATTTTCGGCTTTAAGGTAAGAAAAACAACAATAGAGATTCCGGATAAAAATAGACAAATAGGCACAAGAAGCAGAATGTACCACACGATAGATTCTTCTGCGTCCGAACAATCAAGACTATGTGAGTCCTGCACTCTGTGCAGCATAGATTGATGTTCACATATGATATCTGACTTCCCAACCATATTCATCGTCCTTGCTTCTTCAAATGTCCAAAACCACTGTGTTTGGCAGCAGTTGAATGTATTTCCTGTGAGAAAAATCAAATGGAGTTTAGAGGCCAGTGAATGAGCATCATCAGAGGGGATGGTGGAGAGTCTGTTGTCCCTTATGTCCAGGACTTTTAAGTCAGTATCATGAATCGAATGAGGGAGATGGGAAAGACTGTTCTTTGAAAGATTAAGTGACTTTAGAGTTTGAAACCTGGAAAGATCAATGTCTTGTATTTGAGTGTTTCCCAAGCCAAGATGTTGCAATGTCCTGCTTAAGCATTGTAATGAATTTTGGACATCAATGCCAGGGTTATCTGACAGTTCTAGATGTGTTAGTGACAAACCTGTGAATGCAGAATTTGGAACAGTTTCAAGGTTGCAACCTTTAAGGTAAAGCTGCCTAAGGGAATCAATGTTGCTCCATTGCAAGCAAGATGAACTGCTGCTTGCATTGATATTTCTTTCATCTGGTTGGCAAATGCCAATGCTGTTATAGCTCAGATCTACGGAGTGGATTCTTGGCAACGAAGAAAATAAACCAACAGGTAGCTCATTTAGGTCATTGTGGCTTAGGTTAAAGTAAGTCAGGTTGGCCAATGTGGTGAGAGACTCATCATCCACTGAAATCTGGTTCAGTCTGTTGTTGCTGATATCCAGCTCATACAGGCTGCCGAAGAACTGTTCTGATGTGAGATTGAGCGTTTCTAGGCAGTTCATGCTCATTCGGAGTCTTGACAGCAGGGGCATTTTTTGTATAAACCCATTAGGGAAATACTCCACCTGGTTTCTTCTCAAATCTAAAGTGTCCAGAGAAGAAATATCACCATGAAGACTTTCATCCCATATCTCAACAGTCACATTTTTGATGTGCTTTTTCAGATTATAGAACTCGACGCTTGTCGATGAGTTTTGGAGCGTATTGTTGTCTGCATAGTGTTCATAGAACCTTAGAAGGTTGTTGGAGAGATAAAGGTTCTGTAACTTGCTGCGGCTTGGCAAGAAAGGGAAAAAGAGGAGTCTGTTGTTTGACAGATCAAGCGTCTCTAGCTTGAACGTGTCGTTGAGGTCCTGCCTTGAGATGAACCACTCGATGTAGTTGTAGCTGGCATTGAGGACGACCAGTTGAGTCATGTGGAAGTCGGTCAGACAAGGCAAAATGTTAAAGGCCAAGTTGAGCCTCTGAAGCTTCGGGTTACCGCCAAAGGCACTGTCGATTTCAAACATTATGTTTCTTTGAAGATCTAGCTCTTTGAGGTTGTGAAGATCCCTGAACGAGGTCTCGTCCAATCTTTGCAAGAGATTTCCAGAAAGATTTAGGTACTCCAGGGTTGATAAATTGTGAAGAAGAGTGAAAGCCATTTCATCATTAAGCTTATTCTCAGAAAGGTCTAGAAATCTAAGACCAGGCAGCTTTCTTAATGCAACACTGGTTTCTTCATAGCCAATGTAGATATTGTTGTTTGCAAAATTTAAGTTCTCTAATAACTTTGAATCTTCAAAGACCTTTGATTGTACTTTCTCCAGATCGTTACAAGCTAAGGTTAAAGTGATGAGTGAAGGGTAAGGAAGGAGAGACTTGTCATGTAGTGTTTTAATTTGATTGTAGTTCAGATGAAGCTCTTCTAAGGTCTGGGGCAGTCCTTCAGGCACAGAGGACAGTCTAGCATTGTTGCAGACAGCATTTTCATGTACCTGTAGAGCGAATAAAAGCAAGTAGAGTTAGGTTTTTTCATGGGGTTTCCTGTCATGAAGTTAAACTAGCTACCTGGTCAAAAAAATCTCAAAGATCTGGCTTAATCTCAACCGACAACAACTTTTAGAAAAGTTAATATGTCCACATGATAATAGGTTTGTTATAAACAGTAATGTATGTTGCATTACACTTTTAACAAAAGCCCTATGGCAGCTTATGCTTTGTATACTACTGGGTGAACTATCAGCCGTAAATAATGCAGGTTCAGCTAGCTTCTCAGATTAACATGCATTATTTTTTTATTTTAACAACCAACCTCATCATAATAATTTCATGGCAGCATTAACTTTGCACATTTTATTATGCTAACATCAGGCAAAATTGTTCTTTTACAGAGATGGCTCTGTAGACTGAAATTAAATTTAGTCCCCTTTTTCTAGTTGATTTAGAATCATTTCTAAAAAATGTAGGTTTCAATAAGTAATAAAAAAAGAGTTGATGCTTTCTTAAAGTTGTATCATTTGGGTCTGTTTTCGAAAATTTAAAAAATACTCTAGACAATGGAAATATATTTACACAAGTATTGGATTTCTTGTCTTGACGCGTCCTTTGATTTTTTAAAAATATGTTACAGCTGCTGCAGCCTTAAAGAAGATAGTACGCAATTTTATCTACTATGTTTAGCCTAACCCTAACCCTAACCCTAACGGTTTGTGATTAAAAAAATGATTTAGGAATTTAAATTCAAGTATTCACATTGAAAAAGAGAACATTAATATGTATTTATTAGACTTGATTTCCTTTAAAAATAATAAAAATGAAAGAAAATGTTTAGATCCTCTCTTCATGAAGGTTTAAAGTTGCTGTTTTGTCAGGGCTCTCTGCGACAAAATAAATTGGTATCTCATGTGTAAAGTGTATAACTCACATTAATGTTCAAAATTCAGTTTAGTTTAACTTTATCGATCCCAACACTGCACCCCGTGGAACACCCCATAAAATGCCCCACCACCAAGATGCGTGCCTCTTCTGATATGGGCCCCTCTAATTTCCTTTGCAGTACTTCATGGCATCATAGTTGTTGTCAAATCATTGCTTGTATTACCGTATGTACGAGTATCTTATAATCTTTAAAAACAGTTACTTTAGCTGTTTTCTGAATGTTTTGTGGGTTTTTTGTTAATTATTAATAGGCATGTGTGTATCATTTCATAATTCGTTTTCAGGATTTTACATGTCGTCAGGACTTGAATTAATTTTCTAAGCTATTTGAAAGCAATTTATAAATAATCTTTAAGAAAGGGAATTTTTCTTTGGTATATTTAGCTTGAATCAAATTTTCCTGTTAAACCTTTTTGACCTTTTTTTTTTTTTTATCTTTTTCTAAATATCTTCTTGAGCTCTTTTAACTGTCGTTTTTTCAGTATTTAAAAAGAAAATGTTGTTATCGAGCTTAGAGAGAGAGAAATGCATCTTACCTGGTGGCAGTGGTTGAATTTTGGATGACTTAAGACTGGTGTCAAGATTCTCCACATGGCCAATAAGCAAAGTACAATGGGATTTAGACCTTGGACTGGCATTTTATCATCCTCACTGTTAAAAACAAAAGTGACAAAGAAAAGGTTGATCCTCTTTTACCATATAATATCTGTTGATTTTACTCTTACTGACGACCATAATCCTTTGAGGCATCAGATACGGCATAATTAGACATACAAGTACTTAAACAGGAGAAAAAATGAAAGGAAATTATAATAAAGCTTTTCGACATTAAACTTTTTATGCTTTTAAAACTTTCAAAGCTTGGCATATGATTCTGACTCAAAATAAAGAAGATCATACTGCAAATAAAGAAGTATTATTTAAGTTTTTTTTTTTGTAAATTACATAACTTTGTGTTTTCCATTTTGATGGTTTCCCAACAACTCTGCTGTTGCACAGAGATAAAATATTCATTTTAAGATGATTGACTGAGAGCTTTGTTTTATAAATTTTATATTGATGGCTGGAAACCTCAATACTTCAGTTGTTTGCTACATGAAACCGCTTTACAGTCATCTATGTGCTGATGACAAAGTGAAATATTTCAGAGAGTTGAACGTTTAGAATATAGATCCTTCTTCAGAAAGCAGAAAGTGGTATATTATTTCATGAGAACAGCAGCTTTGCAATAATTTCCCCAAATTTCTATTCAAACCGCTGTCATGCGTTTGGAATATGGAGGTTTTGTCTTCCCCTTTTGCCTGCACGCATTGGTAGCCTATGCATTTGTGAATACAAACATATTTTACCTGGAGGTGCCATAAAGAAAATAAATCTTTTTATTTTTACCACTTTTTTGCTGCTGTGTTAATCTCTCATCAATGCACCACACAGTGACAGTAAACACATATGCAAAGACAGTTGCACAACACAGCCTGCTTGTTATAATACTACAAGTTTAATAAAATTGCTGTGCAGCAAATTATGAGGTCATAGGAGGTACTAACACTGTGAATTAAAACTTTATATAGATACAATATCAATTCCCGTGTTGAGTTAAAAGACATTGTTTTAGTGTTGAGACTTTGTGATTTAAGAAAAGCAACGAACATCTGTCCTTAAGAGCATATAAGTCCTATATATTACTAAAACACACTACAAATTAAACATTCTACATCTTTCACTGAGGCTCTCTTAGGTGCATCTCATTGCGTACTGCAGTGGTTGATTAGAGCAGAGTGCATTTACTTACACTGGTGGTTAGATGTGGATTTCCCAAGCCACTGACGGTTGATCCCCTGACCATATCGCCGAGTGACTTGCCGTTGTAGAAAGAGCTCTCATGTGTGTGACTTTCAGCTGCAGCACTCGTCTCTGACTGAACCGCTAGTGCCCCCTTTTTTTTTTAACTCTTCACGGAAGCAGGCAGGCAACGGAAACCAAGTCACATGGACAAGTTGCAATCACACTGAGGTTCTCAAAGACCCGAGCCACAGGAAGGTGAGCGAAGGCTCAACAGTCAACAAGCAGGACTGTGCACGTTCACAGCTCTCTTCTTTTCCTCCTTCTTCTTGTTGTTTGCAACACCACTACAGTTGTGTTGTTACACAGACAACTAGTACCGGGAGCACAAGTGCCACCACAAAAACCCAATGAGAACACACCCTTCACACCCTCTGCTCTTTCTGATCAGTCAAGCTACTAGAGAGGAAACCACTCAACACACACCCTTCCTGCCTGATTTTCGGCCTCTCACAGAAGCTGAAATGCATTTATGCATACAAGCAGATTTAGTCAGTACCCCATATAAAGTAATACATTAAAGGATCACAATGCCTCTGGACCAGGAAATTAAACAAAAGTGATAGCTGAAAACCTATCACCGTCTCAACAAATCATCTCCCTGCAGCATGCTCCAGTTGGGTCCCTCTAATGTTTACATGACCTCTCATACCTCCACAAAATGGCTTCTTTCAGCAAACACAAAGTCCCATCAATTTGAACTCTTTTTCAGTTTTTTTTTTTTTTTTTCAGTTCTTAAGTTTAAGAGTTTGGAGATCCCGTGTAGCTGCATATCTGAAGTCTAATGGGCGTAAGAAAGGGGAATTGGGAATCAGGAAGTGCTTTTTCTGTCCTTAGGGGGTTCATTTGTTAGTTATTCCTTCCTGATTTCACACAGGATATCTCAAGCTCTCAGTTTTGACTGATGTTAAATTGGTTGGCAGATGGTGTTTCTTTTCTTTTTTTTTTTCACAGAATGTACATTGTTACTTGGCTTCAAGAAATAATGCAAGTAAAAACTTGGTGGTTTGGAGAAAATTGATTCCATCAGATGGTTAATGGCATAAAAGTCTTTCAAAATTGTGGTTTTATGTGACATAACAATCTCTTATGGGCTAACTTAAAAAACTGTTCCATTCAATGTGCATCCACCCATCTCATATCACATTTGTGTTTTTAATCATGCATAAAAATAATTTTTTCCATAGTAAATGATCGTCGACAAACAATAAGTAAATTTTGACAACAGGAATTTGGTACAGAAGACTGCATTTAAGACAGACCTTACAAAGGCTGAAAGTGGCTTTTTAAGCCTTCTGCATTTAATAATAGGGACATCCATGATAAAATGTTGCATTTGGTGCTATAAAGTGTTTCTTCTGAAATATTTATTTCCTGGTGCTTTTATTTCCACTCAGGAGAAAGGACATTTGCCTTAATTTAGACGCCACTGTGCAGATTATTCGCTTAACCTTCATGATTTACCAACAAAAACTAATTGAGCTTTGCCTCTTATCGCTGCTGGGTGATCATAGAAAGTGGGCATGTTGTTTACAGGGCAGAAATGGCCTGGTTAGGGCAGGTGCTTCCTAGACTCGGCAAGTTAACACTGTCACAAAACAGACTTTCACTTAGTATTTCTAAGAATGTTTTCAAACCTATCCAGGATTCTTTGTCAGTTCTTTTAGCATATATTAAAGTAACCTTTAAGTGGAGCGCAGCTGTTTTAAAATATCCCTCCTCCTCCACACTTTCCAAGTCAGGTGCAATTCAATGACCAAACTGTCGTTGCCCTGGGTTTTTGCAGTCTGTTGTTTTGTAGGAGTGCCATGTTCGGTTATTTGAACCGTGATGAGACTGTTTAACCTTATAGAATGAGTCCCAGGACAGAATTGTGTGCTTTGTAGAAACCACAATCCTTTCCCATCTGTTAAGTGATGGCTTTTCTCTTTTAACAAAGATGGCTTCATTCACTCCTCTTTCAAACCCTCCGTCTTCTCTGTCCAAGGTCTAAACGTTTTGGTTGTTAAAGATGTGCCCTTTTGTTTTTGAGCTGCAAGTGTACAAAGTTGAGTTTTGCAGAGTAGATTATAAGCTACCCTGCTGTGCTGTAGTTGTTTAGTTTTTCTGATGTTGTTTGAGTAGTCCTCGCATAAATAATGCCGCTCAGAGAGTATTGTTAGGGTTAAATTCAGTGGTATGGTGTTTAGAAGAAATACTCCTGGGTTCCTCTGAAATTCCTGCCACATATGTAATTTCAACATGCATCTAAGTAACCAAAAAACAATTACACAACACAGGAGAGCCAGCAGCTTTTCAAGCCATTATCAAGGTTTTAAATCATTTTAACTTTCAGAACTGGGAGAGTTTATTGAAAACAGGGTGTCCCATGCCATAGATCTGGTTTTGACAGTAGCTAACAAAGATTCTTTGTACCACAAGACAGATTCAAAGACCATTAAAGAGAAGCTTTTCAACAAAGTATTATGTTAATTTGAGATATATTTAATTATCAAAATGCAGCACATGGTGCTTATAGATGCTCCTTTAGGGCTGCTCTTTTCAATAACTGGCCTATGTGATCTGAGAGCATCGGATCAGTCGTTCAGTGAGTCATGTGACCCAGAGTGCTGCTTTATGGCGGTCTGAGTTCCCCTTTAACATGAGAGCTAAATAAGCTAAAAGTTGTTGGGCAACAAACCGGATACTACACTGAGCTGCATGTGCATCACACACCAGATGAATGGAGTTTTAAAAAAGGACCATCTCCAAGTTTTTCAACTTTATCTTTTGATATAGCAATGGTTGAATTTAGACACATTTTGATTTACGCAAAGAGATACGTCAAAACTAACTGGGAATAGGGAGAGCAGCCGAAACCTTCCTATTCTGCCGACACAGTGGTCCAGAATCTAGCCTTAATTATGCAAGAAGATTATTGAAGTGTAGCAATGTTCTGTCAAGGTACAATTGTTTTTTTTTTTTTTTGTATAACAAGAAAGTAGATATATATCACAAATAGATCATAATTTAAACGATTCTTCACAGGAACTTTTTTTTAAATGGTACCTTTTGGCTTTTTTAAGTAAAGCAACATTTCTTTTGTAGATTATTCCTTCTTGCATAGAAAATCTTTTCTTTTGTCACATTAACCGATGCAAAAGAAGCAGTTTCTCCATGTCCTTTTGTAAATTATTATCATCACACCTAAAACCTGCCAAATCTGGCAACAGGATGATCTGAAATATCTTTGTTTGGTGGAAAAACCCTTATTAGCACAACAATAGAAACTCTTCTTATAATTGTTGACCAGTTGTTTGCATGTTTCCACCAGTGTTTCCAATTTGAGACCGCCAGCTTGGTTTCCAGTAGTCTATCTTTGATGATAACCTTCTCTGAGTTTCACAGATTCTCCATCAGATCCAAGTAGAGACTCTAGCTTGGCCACTTTATGTGTTTTAATCTTATGTCTTGTCAAAAAGACATGTTGAAAAGGTTACCTTGAACACAAATCTACAAGTAGTATAAAAAATTAGGGGCTAAATGGTATCAGGACTTTAAATGAGAGATGTGTCAACGATAGCAATGCATGACAGGGTTAACTTTGAGTGCTTTTTTCGGGTGGGAACTGTGGAGGAGGTGTGAGAGAGTGCATATGTCCTTGGTGATGAGTAGGCTTTCCTAAAATAACAAAAAAAAAAAGTATTTTTAACATCTATAGAATTACCTCAATAATAGTTTGTCACTGTATAGTTTTAAGTTAATCATGCATTATTATTATTTTGTATAATGCAAAATGTATTGGTTCTGTTTGATGCTTTCTTTTTGTCTCCACTGTTGTCCACCTTTGTGAGGACATTACTGCCATCTAGTGAAATGTGACTTTCTACTAGTTTTTTTTTTTTTTTTTTCTCACCCACCTGTGTTCCCCAGGGCTTCATACAACAGAACCAACCTCCCAGTAACCTCAACATCTCTTTACAGATGTGTAAAGATTTTTTTTTAACTAAGTAGAGATAGCGGATCTAAATAATGGGATAATTAGTGACCATACAGGACATCCTGTGATGGTGTGTCACTGACATAGCACCCTACTGCCTAATGTGACATTTATAAGACCTGCATGGCTGGCTCTAAATTCCCCTTAGGTGTGAGTAGGTGGATGGATGTCTTTTTTTTTTCATTTTTGTGCTGCCCTGTGTTCCAGTGGCAACGTGTCTGGGGGGGTGTACTCTTAACTCTTCATCATGGATTGCTGAAGATGGGTATGAGCAGCACAGCAATGACAAAGAGGGTATAAAATTACAAAGTATACAGCTGCGTTATATGCATTAATACCTTTTTCCAGTCAGTGAACTCTACAAATGGTGATTTGGGAACGGTTCAAGGCCTCAGCTTGGGGGTAACACAGGAAATAAAGGGAAAACATAATTATACGATTAGTGTCAAAATGATACAGAATTACTGCATTAACAACAAGGTGGAGGAGGTATGTTTTAATCATTGTCATACTTTTTATGTAATTAATTTTTAAATCAGATGCTTTATAGTAAATTGCCTCCTCTTACATAGCACTTTTTTTTCCAAGTCAGCAGACTTAAAGCGTTTTACAATACATTCATTTATTCACATACTCACACTCACACTGATGATGGTAAACTGCATTGTAGCCACAACACTGCCCTGGGGCTCACTGGCAGAAGCGAGGCTGCCGTACACTGGTGTCACTGGGCCCTCAAATCACTATCAGTAGGCAATGCGGGTGAAGTGTCTTGCCCAAGGACACAACGACACTGAACGACTCCGGGGCTCGAACTGACAACCTTCCGATTGCAGGGCAAAATCCTGCACCTGCTGTCACTGTCGTCCATGATTTATATAATGCAACTGTTAATAATCCTCGGCAAATGTCACATTCAAAAGTGCAAATGGACTGGATCTAAACCTTGCATTTGTCTAGTTCTTGTAAAACTTACATTTTGTATGAACTATATCAAAAATGTGAAAAAAAAAACAAAAAGCTTTTAGAACTCTCCATATTGTAAAGGATCTGCATCTTACCTAATATCATGAAATAAATTTATATTATTTTGTTTTTTAAATCCTCCTGTTTTTTTATTAACAATTTTTGAATTCTGTTAAAATTTGTTTTAAATTATTACCAATGTTTTACATTTATACATTATACACTTCTAATACTTTGTTAGTAAAGTTTTTAAAAAACGTTAAGAAAAACTGGATACAAAAAACAACCTTGCAGTGCAAATAGCATTTGCACCCCCTACTGGTAATATGAGGACCTGCATGCATTTTAACCTTATTTATCCATCTTTCCATCCTTCTATATAAACTTTGCAGCAGCCCAGTCAGAGGTCCTGTATAATCCATATTCCATGCAACCACGTTGGAAAATTGTTTTTTTTTTTATTTAAACCACGTTGTTTAGTTTTGAGCTCAAAATAATCATCTTGTTTTAAGAATGTCTAAAGCTCAAATTTGAAGTTTATTGAAACCGGTTTTGTGTTGCAGCATATATTAATTGCTTGTTTTTTGCATGTTTGCAAGTCTAATTTTTAGGACCTTTTTGAGTTTGCTGTGAAATCATGTATTTTACACACCTTCTTCATTAGGATGTTATTGCAGCAAATGCAAGTATGACATATCGTTTATTTTCAGCGATTTAAGTAACATCTTTATCAGGCATCCCTAAAGGTGGGCACATTGATATATTCCTAATGTTTTCTGTATTTCATAAATTAGAGAAGACATTTTCAAAAATGACCAGAAACATTTAAATTCAAACTTATTTTTTTTGTTTTCTTTTTTACATTTACGATATCTGAATGAGAAATCATAATGAAAGTAGCGTCTGTTGCACACTGAGATATGCATCACGTAGGAGCTGTGTTTCTTGTTTCCCTTTCTTTATCACCACTAGAGGAGTTGTATTAATTTTATGAGCTAAGTGCTGCAGAGGCAGAGAAAAGGTTATTAAAGGTCAAGGGTAATTTTCTTTTTAATGGGCTCAGTTATCTTTTTTTTCCATTGTTCTTAACAGAAATATACGATAAATGGATTCTGAAATGGAAATAAACCCACTCTAATGATTATAAGTGGAAATCAGGATCAACACTGTAAAGTTTGAGTGCTTGCAAAGGACAAAAACAAAACAATTATCACTTACAAACACCTTCATAATATAGAACTATAAATATATATCAAAGATAGTCACTGCACATCCTATGAGCAATTTTGTCAGTGTTGATCTTATTCTTTTGCAGACAAGGATAGTTTAAGCGTATTTACCCCAAATCATCATCATTAGAACTTAAATATCCTGCTCCTAAGTGTCTTTCACTCGTGCAAAGAGGCCATACCAGGAAGACAAAGCTTTAGACAACAGACTGAACACATTTACAGTTTTCCCCGCCCCTCAACTGATGAGGCTATCACATTTCCTGCAAAAGTGGGGCTATGCTGCACTTATTGACTAGTTGTAAGAAACGAAGGACTAAGCCTGAAGGCTGATAAAAAGAAAAAGAACATTAGAACATGTTCAAGCTGTTCAGACTCATGCATTTCATTAGAAAAACAAAACAAAAAAAATCCTCTCTTCCAATAGTACGTATTGTTGGGGATCGTAGGCTGCTTAAGCTTCATACAAGAAATCCAACCATCATTTAGTCAATGTAAACCAACAGGTTCCGAATAAAGATAAGGGAGGCGGACCTGACTGGAAGTCCATAGGCTCTGTCACCTTTCAGGACTCAGTAGGAACTCGGCACCAGAATCAGATTTTTTTCAGCTAGAAATTCACTCTGGTACTGGCACCTTTAAGTTCTAGTCCAGCTCTTTAGAGGTAATTATGAGCAAACATAAAAGTCTGACCAAAGAAATTTATATTAACCTTATAAAAAAAAAAACAAAAAAAACATTTAAAGTGGGTGAAAGCTCACTAGGTGCCACCAAATAAAGGGATAAAACCTTCATGCTCCTGTTGTTTTAACTTCCTGTTACATTTTTTTTTTGCCATTTTGAGAAAGAAAAGTGTTAATTGGGTTGCCGCCTTTACCACAAGGTTTAGTCTATATATACAAAATGTTTTAAACAAACACATAATTGTAAAAAAAAAAAAAGAAGCTGTAAAGTTCCTATTATATCCTTTGAAATTAAAACAAAGACTGAACTGAAATGACTGTGGTTGCTGACATCATGCATCATTTACAATATTGATTTCTATTAAGCCACTTTCTCCCCATGCTTTTTTTTTTTTTTTTTTGCTTCCCATCCTTTCAATGTTGCCATTATTCCTTTAAGTTTAGCATTGTATTTATTAAAATCTATATGGATATCAAAGAATATTTAAACCACAGATCTACAAATAATGTAGATTAAAAACTAATATGTAAATAGGTTTTACTCAGCGCTATTATATACAGTCATAGATTTCATTTTACAGCATCAAACAGTAAAAAGGTCTGCCTCTAAATGTTGGCCTTTTTTCTCCATAAAATAGATGCTCTAGTAATTTCTTATCTGATCAACATGATACTACAATCACAGGCCAAAAGCATTCCAATAATTTATATAATCTAATGATAAAAACAACAACAGATTTTTAAATGAGGATTTAGATATCTATCTGAATTGGCCTGGCACTGTGTGAAACTATCACAAACGTGCTTAGATTGGAAGGCAACCAGACCTTTGTTCAGTTTTTTGACATTTTGACACACATCCAGGAGTCTTTGTCCGTTCTATTGGCTTGCACCAGAGCAAACTCTAGTTGGAGTGCTAAAGAATGTAAGCAGCATGGAGGTCCATCTTCCTGCAAACATCCCAGATGCAAATCAGATAGCCATCCTTTGCTCTTCTGGATTGTTTGAGCTTTTTGTTGTGCATGGACTATATGCTTGGTCTTTTGAATCATAATGGTAGGGCTCGTTTAACCTCTTTGGAATGAGTTCCATGACTGAAATGCTTGGAAGCTGAAACTGCAATCCATGGTTTTTCTCTTTTCACAAAAATGGCTTCCTTGATGCCTCTTTAAAACCATCTGTCCTCTCTGTCCAAAATCTGAACAGTTTGGTCTCCCAAGGTCTGTCCTTTGTTTTTGAGGTGCAAGTATACAGCTGAATTTCCCCCAGAGCTGCTGACACTCCTACATTGTGTTATTATGTTTGGTTTCTCCAATATATGAGGCCGTCCAGTCCTTGCTGCACTGAATCACATACACACTGCCGCTCGACTTAATTTGAGATTTTCTGTCTTTAGGATGAACCAGCTTTTGTCTCGAAGTATTGTTGGGGTTGAAATTCACTGGTATGTTGTAGATGTTTGGATGTTTAGATGTTTTAACAGACTTAACAAACAGCCACTTTGGATAACCACATGCTTCAACTAATTTCCTAACATATTTTTGTTCTTTTCATTTGTCCTCTGTAACTGAAGGAATATTTTTGGCCTGGTAACTCGGTGTTCTGATCACAAAAAGCGTATGTTCCTACGGGCGATGCGAGTCAAAATGAATAAACATCAGTATTAAGACTCCCATTTTCCTCAATCTGCATAGCAGTCCAGAAAGGGCTACATGTTGTTCTTGGCACCTTCTCTTGTGAAATTTATGTTTCTGTCCGCTCTTACCCATTGGCTTTTGGGATTTGTGCATTTTCCCCATGTTAATTGCCGTGTCATCTTGATCTATCAGAGGTGTCTCTTTTGACTCCTGAATATGTGTCCAAACCGCTTAAAAAATATGAGCCATAGTTTGGTTGTGTTCCAATTTAAGCCTGTTTGTGGTTGCAATGACCCAGATGACTGAGAATTTATACAGGCATGTGTGAAACTATATTACTCCAAGAGTACATAGACTCACAGTACCTAATGCTTTACCTGCCTCTGTTAAGGTTAGTGTTCTTAATTCAATCTGAAAAACTCACATGCAGAGAAAAGACAATTAGGAGAAATTTATTGATAGAGTTACTTTGTCTTTGGGGCTCAGACCTTGGCAGTAAACATAGCACTGAATTTTGATAGATATGCATGAAAAGGAGCAAAGAATAGGGCTGTTCCCCCCCCCAGGCCTGAAACTGGTGGTGGAGATAGATGAAGTTGGTCAATCTGTAGACTGCTGGTTAGCGAGACGGTCTGCTGAGCTTTATGGGGAGATCCAGTGCAGTGAGTTGATACTAAAGCTTCACTCAGGGACCTGGAAGATGGAAGTCCAGCTTGGATAACACAGGTTGAGAGAACCTGTCCATGATGAGCAAGCATGGAGCGACAGTGGAGAGGACAAAATTCCCATTCGGAGGAAACCTCTGGCAGAACCCGGCTCAAAATGGCGGTCTTCTACCGCACCGGTTGAGATGAGACAGGGAACGCAGTAAGAGTCCGGGAGGAATGACACTCTGATGAAGCTTAGCTATGATGGTGGAGGAGAGGCTGGAGGTGCGCTCAATTGGTGTCATTTGAATGAAGTCACACGGCGCATCAGCCGCCTGCACAGGAGCAGACAAGTGCGGATCAGATGAACTTTTCGATGCCGATTGGCTTTCGTAGAGGTGTTTTTCAAAGCTTTTTCAAAGGTTTTGTCGCAGGTGGATGTAGGAGAGCAATCCGTTTCTTCAGCTGAACTTCCACCTAGGCTCCATTTCAATAGGAAAGAAAAGACCCACTGCTGCACCAAAGAAACAATATTTTGTCGACTGACTGAAAAATAAAACCTTTATGAAATGTTTTCGGTTACACCAAGCTTAACACAAAAAAAAAATAAACACATTTGGAAAAACACATTCTACATTACAGTCAACCATGTTGATGATTGTATGACAGTATTTGCAACATTATCTTCCCTCTGTGACCTTCTCAATGACATAAATAACTCATAGAATCAAAAACATCTGATATGAGCTGTTGCCGCAGAGTGGCATGAGGTTAGATGTAGGCAGCTAGATGCACATCTTAAACCCTCATTTATTTAGATGATCTTATTTCTTATATTTTGTCTATGAATTAAAAACATTTTTTTAAAATAAAAAGTAATCTTGTAAACACTGAAAAATGAATAATTTTATTCTTATAAAAAGTCTCCATATTAATTCAGAAAAAATTGAATGTTAAGATTTTTATAAAAATAAGGAGAAATCAACATTGTTATAAAAAGTTGTTGTGTTAATTCAGAAAAAACTTTTCTATTTTTCCAGTAACTGCAATACGCTTCTGTAAATATCTAAGAAATAAATACAGCAATCTTAGTTATAGTGGCACCATAAGGACTTTATTTCAGGCCATACAACCATACAGTGTCTATAGTACCGGAGATAAAATCACAAAATAAATAACATGTAATACTACAGTAGCACATTAAAAAGGACACATAATCAGGAGACAGGCATGATTTGCTCTGTTTGAGTTTTTTTCTGTTTTTGTTGTTTTTAATAAGAAATAACGACTTCTGCAAATCATGCACTCCATTTTTAAATATATCAAAGTTAACCTTCAGGTCACAATGATTCAGTTTCAGTTCATTTATATAATAGAAGACTTCGGCTAACCCAAAGAGTGTTGCTTTAACTACCTCACACACCATAACAGTTTATTTTAACCAGTACCGTTTGCACTTCAAATGTTAAAGTTTCTGACACAGTTTAGAGTAGTTTTGGGCTTCAAAGCAGATATAAAGTCTTAGATATTTGTTTAGCGCTATTCATCGGAAATATATGAGATAAAACTATGCTCTAGTATCCTGTGAACAAAACAGTGCGGCAGCCAAACCGTAAAAGTGGAATCTTCCCACGTTGATACAGAAACATATTGCCGACGGTCCGAGTGTTCTCCTGGTGTGGCTGTAGTTGAAGAGCCTGGGCCTTGTTTTAACGTCCGCTTTGCCTCAGCCTCTGTCACATTAGAACTTCATGACTGAAAGTGTTAGCAGTCCGCTCGCGAAAACAGCTAAATGTGTGTCTATCCGTCCAGAGGTTTCCCCAGATAAACCATGGTGACTTCCGTGTTGCCGTACACCGCGGAGACGGCGGGGAACAGGCAGACCTTTGGTAGTCCACGGAAAGCAATTCCAAGGAACTCGAAGCCTCTCTCAAAGGCTAGCGTCTTGTCGTCCATGTCAAGGATCACTCGTATTCGTTCCCCAATCTGTCAACAACAATCACATGACAGCGTTTGATAACATTAAAAATTCATCTTTAAGAAAAGAATTGCTAGACAATATTAAAGCTGCTATGAGTATAGCTGTGAGCCATTTACCAGTATAACGATTATGTTTAAGCTCATAAAAACGCCTACATTTTAATTGATGTTGTTATTTTTTTAAAGACCTTTAAATGAAACATCAGAGAGAAGGTGCTTGTTCGAGGTTTGAGTAGCTAACTGAACAGCTAATGCGATTTAACCCACTAATGCAGGTTTGTTTTACCCAACAAAAATAATTATGAAAAATATTAAGCTAGCAAGATTTCTTGCAAAATTTAGCACAAATACCAAAATACCACAAGATAAGGATAAAACTTAAGAACTGTAACAGTCAATTTGTTGGTGACTGTACTTTTTCTTCTATTGTCACTTTTCTGCTTTCAGTTAAGCAAACAAATCTTTGAATACATACATTTTCATTTCAGTTTTATTTAAACAGGTTGTCTCGTTTAGATCCAAGATCTCATTGAAAAGAGAGATCTGTTCAAAAAACAAACACAGCAATTAAATAGTTTGATTCAGTTTAAATAAGCTAACAAGATGAGCTAAAAACAAGAGCAAGTTTCATAAGAAGTTATATTAGCAATTCAATTCCAAATGTGATTGTTCTATTATATTGATGATTATGGCTTGAAGGAGAAGTTCGGTTTTTTACACTTTAAGCCCATTTTCTGTAGTGTCCAGGATGAAATTGAATGATCGACACCAAAAGTTTGACAATTGCTCCTGTCTCTGCTTTTTGGCTCATTTAGAATCCCCCCCTGGCTGCTTTAGAATGGCTTGCATAGAGCATGTCCGATAATGTCCTTAAAACAACCTTAAACGTTCTTTTTTTAAATATGCTACTCACCGTGTCGTCAGCGCTGTTCAATGACGTTCCAAAAAAAGTTTCGTGAAGAAAAAACGTTCCTGTAGTGTTTTATTTAGCATTTTGTAAATCCCATTGAGTTCTGTAGGAATAGTCAATATTCCGCTGCCACCGGAAACGGAAATGGGGCCTGTTTACACAGTTGTAGTCTTTTCGCTTCACTCCGTGTACTCCGACGTCGAGAATCAAGAATCCACCTTTCGTATTCCATTTTCAGAGTTTTTTAAAGTGTTTAACAGAGACGTTAGCACCTCGACGTCGGAGTACACAGAGTGAAGCGAAAAGACTACAACTGTGTAAACAGGCCCCATTTCCGTTTCCGGTGGCAGCGGAATATTGACTATTCCTACAGAACTCAATGGGATTTACAAAATGCTAAATAAAACACTACAGGAACGTTTTTTCTTCACGAAACTTTTTTATTGGAACGTCATTGAACAGCGCTGACGACACGGTGAGTAGCATATTTTAAAAAAAGAACGTTTAAGGTTGTTTTAAGGACATTATCGGACATGCTCTATGCAAGCCATTCTAAAGCAGCCAGGGGTGGATTCTAAATGAGCCAAAAAGCAGAGACAGGACCAATTGTCAAACTTTTGGTGTCGATCATTCGATTTCATCCTGGACACTACAGAAAATGGGCTTAAAGTGTAAAAAACCGAACTTCTCCTTTAAAGCTAATAGCGACACCTTAAGAAAATCTGATGTCAGACGAGTTTAATGTATTTTAAACTAAAAAGTTTCTGCCTATAGAAGACTATCTCCGTGTTTTGAAAGGTTAAAAACACAGAGACAGGATCGTTTTTGGTAAATTTCAGGTGGATTGCATTTTTGTGTTTAGTGCCTCTCTTCTCCCGTTTGATAAAAGTGAAATGGTCTCCAATGTCCTGCTAGGTTGCTACGCTGATCTTCCAAAAAACTCAAAATGTGCAATAATCACTGCTTGTTCATTCAATTAAACTTGTTTTTTTCCCTCAACATGCATACCGTCTGCAGTCTTATCCATGAACTTTAAGACCATAGCTTAAAGAATCTATATGGAACTTTGAACATGTTGAATTGGTCATGTTTTTATTTTCTGAGACACAAATTTTTTTTTGGTTTTTGTTTTCATTAGCTAACAAACAGTTGGATCCCTGTGGGTGTAAAGATCATAAGCTGCATAGTCAGAACTATGCAGAAAGTAGTGAAATAATTCAACTCTTCAAAGATCTAACCTCGGTGTACTTTATAGAATCTCACAGCAGCCTTTGTCTTACTAAAACCACAGCAGCCTTCATCTCGGCCGCTACACCCACCTGATATTTGGGCGCGTTGTTGCACTGCGGGAAGTTCCCGCTGACCTCCCCGTTATGAAGCAGGTTATTATCCACCAAGTTCCAGCCCCAGCTCTGGTCGTCGCTGCCCAGCAGGGCTACATAGCCCTGGCACTGCATGGCAGCTCGCTTTGTGGCGATGCCTATCACCGCCACGGTGCCGAGGGGGCCCTCCCACCATATCTCCCATGCATGCCGGCCTTCTGTGAAGCCGATCTTGCCCCGCGCGCCGTCCGTGCTCTGGGCTATGGGGTTGCGGTGCAGGGTGAAGCCGTTCTTCTTTACGTAAACATTGCGGGAACAGTCATGGGAGCTCAGGGCATGTTGGAAAGCCTTAAGCTGAGGAGGACAAGAGAACAATCACCCTTTTAGTACGTTCCAATATCAAAAGCAGGAATAATAGTACATATTATTTCAGTTAGGATGAGTTCAAACGTTGTTTAATTGGGAAAGTTTACTGCGTCCGTGACGGCTGTGGAGCTGAAATATTCTGTAAAATTAATAACCATGGTAATCATACCCTCTCAATTCTCCTATATATGAAAGTTTTCTGTATCTTTTTTATTAGAAAACAAAAAACACGAGGCTCTTTAATCCAATTACAGATTTGGATGATTTCTTTTTTTAGACATAGAATTTCCCGTCTTCTTTATTTTTCACAAAAAAGCCCCAGCTCAGGCGACAGCTGTACAAATATGCACTCATCATTGCGCTCAGGCTTCAAGGTGAGGATGATGGATTTTGGGTGATGTGTTACAATCAAAGTAGTCCCCTGCAAGATATGTAGGGGGGGAAAAAAAATGAACGCCACAGTAATTTTCTCCCTCATTATTATGGATAAAAACATCTTCTCAAACGGTTCCAAGGTGAAAATATGTGAATATGTTTTAAAAGTTATATAATAAATATAATAATGACTGTTGATCACATCTTGGAAATCTCAGACTATCAACCTAATGTTAATGCAGAATAGAACAATTTAGATTTTTTTTTTTTATTATTCAACCTAATTTTAGTGTCTTCAAATTCAATTTAAGATAAGACATAAAAATACAACTGAAATGGCTACAGTTAGTTTAGGGATTTCTACTTATGCAGAAAAACAAAGCAGCATGTCACCCGGCTTGCTGAATCTGACCTACAATATCTTTCTAGGTAAAAACAAAGCACCAGTTTTGAAAGAAGTTGATTTGAAAACATGTAAAACAAACAAAGTCCACTTTATGTTGTGTCTGCTTCTTTCTGTATGTCTGCTTCTGTCTCCTTGAACCCCAGTCGGCCTCAGCAGATGGCCGCTCACACTGAGTCTCACTACCCTATCCGTCCTGTAAGCACGATCAGTCTTGCACCTGCGCTATCGGCTCATTTTGCGCATCCAGATTTACATCCGGGTCGTTTTCAATTTTATTTTCTTAAAAATACTTAACTGACATTTTCCCTCCCCAGAAATAGTGAAGGTGCTACAATATAATGTGTTAAAAGTTAACAATGTATTTCCTGAGAAATTAAATGCCTTAAAATCCTTTTCTGTCGTCTCTGCCCGATCTGCACTGGAAATGGGATCCTACACTAATTCCGGTGGCTAACTTTTTTTTGCTTCGGATTTAAACATAAATCTAGTCTTTGAGTTGTATGGTTTTGCTTCATTTTAATCTTAATAGTGCGTAATCTAAAGAAAGAAACAACTAAAACGCAGATAAACATGGTTTAATCATATTTTGTCGGACTACCCTGAGCATGTCTGACGATGACTTCAGAGAAGCAGTTTAACGGAGAAAATGTAAAAAGCTTAAAAATTGTCTCAGACAAGTCATAAAACATTTTTTAAAGATGTGTATTAGCATTATTTGGCGAGTTAAGGATATAAATAAGAAGTTTTAGTACCATGGTTACATTATTTATGTACACCCGGATGTATATCTGTTCTCGCATGCGCAGAACGGATTGTGCTTCCGGGACGGATCGGGTAGTGACACTGTACCTGGTGCTGCTGGAGGTTTCTTCCTGTTAAAAGGGAGTTTTTCCTCTCCACTGTCGCTACAAGCATGCTTAGTGTGAG
>NW_015151167.1:232285-238763 GCF_000732505.1 Cyprinodon variegatus | reverse complement strand
GAAAACTTTGAATCAAATTGACTCTATGATCTGGTTGAATTGTAAATTGCCTTGAGATGGCGTGTTATGAATTGGCTCTATAGAAATAAACTGAATTTAAACTGAGTAGAATGTAGCGTCTAGAGAAATAACAGAAGGTTGGTGTTGCTAAATGGAAGGAAAGCGAGGCTGAAGTGTATTAGTGAAGTAAACTTGCCATTCCTCACATTCCTCCAGATGTAACCGGTGTGTGTGACCCTACCTTCCCCCTGTATGTTGGCAGGTTGCACAGGATATCGGACCGCAGGGCTTCATCGCTCAGAGTCCTGGAGCTGAGGCTGCGCCACACCTCGCTGTTCTCATCCGCTAGAATGTTGTTCCAGTGCCAGCAGACCAACGAGCAGCGCATCAGGTCAGACAGCTCTAAATAGGAGAAAATGTGCTCCAGCACTCGGGCAGGCAACCTCCCGGCTACCCCCGCGCCTCCGCTCGCAGCAGCAGCGTAGGACGAGCCGCCGGCGGAGCTGCAACTGGCCGCAGCTGCGCCCAGGCAGGGGGAACCTCCTCCCCCTCCGGCCGCTACAGACATTGGGTCCGTGCAGCTCACCGACAAAAACGGCCAACCGAAGAGTTTCACCGTGTGCTGTAGGACGACCCCTATAATGACCGAAACGGCGTCATTTTTACCTGTAAAACCGCAAACAGGTCGCAGTTAAGCCATGAGCATAGTCCCTGCTCTTCCCACTTCAATGGCTGAATAGAAGCGATGCGTCAAGGTCCTGGAAGAGCAAGTACGACACACGCAGCGTTGTCGAATAAATTAAAGCAATTTAAATATAAAAATCTCGAATATATTTAGCACCTTTAACGTCACGAAAGATACCGAGGTAAATAACACTTCGAATAAATACGGGTTAAAATCTGTTTGTGTTTTTTATATTGATCTTTCAGGACCGCATAGCTGTCATAGTCGTGAGCTCACATTTTTTTACGTTTTCAAAACTAAATGCATTGTTTCGTTATACAAAACAAAAACATTAAAAACTTAAACCATATTTTTCTAGATAAAAAAATATTTTATATTATGTTACGGAAGTTATTTATTACAAGTCTTAATATAAGGTGGTTTCCGGTTGTAAAAAAAATTATAATTTTATTCATAAGTAACATAAAAATGAATAATAAAGAAAATAATAATAATAAAATCTTTAAAAAATAATAATCAATCTGAAAAGATGAAGTTGAATTTGCCGCCATATTATGAGGGACCGTTTTGCTTTTGAAACACATACAGGACATTTTTCCCCCAGTGGTTTTCAAATAGGTTAACTAAGTACTACAAAAATAAAAAATAGCACTTTAGTATAGTTCCAGGGATAACTCGATGTAAGAATTTTATTTATTATGAAATGTGATTTTTTTTCCTCAAATTTACTTTACTAGATTTAGTCTTGCTTGCTTTCGTTTATATATATATATATATATATATATATATATATATATATATATATATATATATATACTAACATTAACACATATTACTACTAAAAAATATAATAGGTTAAGTCAGTTTTCAGGCTTTCCATGATGAACTGGCCACTCTCAATATGGCGGACGCGCTGGCGCATCGTTTTTGCTAGGTCAGGCAAAGCCAATGCAGCGATGAAATGTGCTATGAAAACCACGTGACCATGCATACACGGAAGTGACGCGCGGTGCTCAAAAGAGTTAAGCAAAGCATCTGGGGACAAAACAGCAGCTAGCTCAGTTTTAATTTAACAGCAGAGGACCGAGGCAAGGAGCGAGTACACGGCGGAAAACGGTTAACAGTAAGTTTTTAAATGGCTTGTGTTTAAAAAGAAGAGTAAGATTTGAGAGTTGTGCGTAATGTTTGGGACGGAGTCCGTCAGTGCAGAGCACAGCTGTCTCGGTTGCCTGCCCGTCTTCCTGCCTCCTGTCCGGCCGGGAGCAGCGCGGCCCTCTTGACAAGCCCGTCCCGTCTGCGTGCTGGCCGGGGACCGTCCCGTAGCTCAGCGCAGAGCCTCCGGTGATCTTTAGGTCAGACGGGACATCCGAGAAAAACATGCGAGGGGCGGGTGCGCTCTGGTAGCGGTGGCTTCTGTGTGATTAAAAACATGCGAGCTAAGCTAGCTTAACGATAACAAAGCGACGGGATGTTACGGAATTCCTGCGCTTAAAGTGAGGTTGCCATCTTCCCAGTTCGCACTACAGACACCTGACGACTGATTCAGCGGTGCACACCAAGTCCGACATGGATGTGCATAGGACAGATTTGAAAGAAAAACAGAATTATTGCTTAATTAGAATTACATGTTTGTAACTGAAAAAAAAAATGTAAATGAAAAAAATAAAAATAAAAAACCACCTCCTTAGTCATTAAGTAAAAAGACATTCAATTAGCTTGAATGCCGCCAAATAATGTTGAACTATTTTGACTGTTGTAGCTTTTGTTTTATAAAGATGCTCTTTTAAAATAAATTATTATTATTTTTTTAAGTTGTATGCTCAAATTTTATTTTTGTTTTTACTTTCCCATCCAATCCACATTAATAATATTAAATGTTCTTTTGACTCAGTTTTTATCGAATATGCTTTTTTGTAAAAGTGATGTAATTGTGTTTTCAACATCACCACCAGAGGGCAGCAAAGCACAGACTAGAAACATTAAAAATGAACCTTTTGTGGTTATTTATAATTATAAAAAATGGATGCCAGTCTTAAATAAATTTAGTTATGTTTTATAATCATACTGACATAATTATATGTTGTAATATGTTTTCTCAGAGCAGAAGTTATCATGAGCTACAAGCCGATTGAATTTAAAGTTAAAATCCATGTTTTTACATTTCAAAGGGCTACAGTCCAATAAAATAACACTTCTCGACACACATTTGTGCTAAAATTGTCAATCTGAAAAATAAAAAAACAAATCATTGCAATTGAGGATTTTTTTCATGATTTGATTTTTACCTTTGTAATGCTTCTCCTAACTTGTATCCTAAATTTATTTTTGAATGCAGCGACTGTAATCAGACCAGCATCATGAACCCTGTCTACAGCCCTGCACCAACAGGGGTCCCCTTCCCCAACACCAAGGGTTTGAGCTATCCAGGTAATTCCTAATACCAATGCATGCTATGAAATGGCACAGATTTATAACAGTCAACCTTATCTATTTTATGTGTTTGGCTGCAGCTGCTGGATTCCCTGTCGGCTATGCGACCGCTGGGCCTGCATACAGTCCAAATGTTTACGCAGGAGCCAACCCAACCTTCCACAGTGGTGAGAAACCAAATCTAACCTTCAATTTTTTTTTTTGTGCTTCCTTTATAATCAGTCTTGAATTCACTGTTTCTTGACATAAAGATCTACAGGAGTCTGCCTTAGTGGAGCACCATGTTAAAAGACCTCTGTCATATCCTCCAATGAGTATATATTAGTGGTGGGACTTTATAAAAATATTTTAATCGAGTTACAGGGTCTGTAATGAATTAATCAATTAAAATGAATCAAATTTTATTTCAAAAACCGTATAATTGACAAAATAAACCACCTTTTCAATTCATAAACCTTTTTTCAGCTCAGTTATTGATTAATTATGAACACAACAGCACATGTCTTTATTTATTTTTTTTTTATCTGACTATTTTGGTTATATGTGGGGGTATCCAGAATTTCCCAATTGTGGGACGATAAAGTTTATATATATATATATATATATAGTGCCATAATTAATCATATTATCCTGGCTGGGCTGAATTAATTACTCGGATAAATCGATTATTGAAATAATCGTGAACTAATTTAATAATCGATTAATCCTTAACTGGAAACTCTAAAACATGCCTTTAGCTGACAGAGCGACCCACTTGGAGCAGCAATTATATCAAAATTGTAAAAAAAAAAATATATAAACAGTTTGCATTTAAGATAAAAAAAATAAAAAAAACTTTCTCATCTGTCAATATACTCTGTCCTGAACTCCTGAAGTGGAAATGTTTTCGTTTCGTCAGGTTTAATTTCGTAAAAATTCATATTTAAGGAATTTTTGGCTTTCAATTTATTAATCGATTAAGTGAAAAAATAAATTACAGACTAATCAGTTTGCAAACTAACCATTACTTGCAGGCTTAATATTCCGTATTTTATACAATCTTGTTTGTCTGCATGATTATTTCATTTTAAGAATGTTTAAACATTTAATAAATATCTAGAAGGCCAGTTTGAGCAGCCTTTTCCCCAAACTGTTAATTATTAAGTATTTTTGTAAATGATAACTTCTACTTTTACGTGAGTAAAACATGAGTCAGCTAATTCTGGCGTCCTCTGGTCATCACCGTATTTGACAAGGGTAAATAAAAGCGTGTAGCTTTCCACCCTTCCTGCATAAAACATCCCTCCTTTTCATTATATTAGACTTTATGCTGACAAAGGTCTTACTTCTTAATTAAATCTGCTAAACCTTCAGTTTATCGCCTCATAGCCGGCTCTGCCTTTAATCACTTCTTAATGTAGCTCATGCTAACGGTTCTACCACACTGAATATATACGTGTCTTTTTTTTTTCTGAAAATTTTGCTCCATCAGCTTAGAAATGCTGTGCCTTTCTCCCTCTGCAATGATGTGTCTAGTGGACATAATGACTCCGGTTGACTAGAGACTCTGCTAGCTAACTTTGCTAAACAATGCGGGAAGCGGTGGAGACTGAGGGCTGAGCTGAGGGGGACAGAAAAATAAACCAACCCCTGTGTTTAGGGTCTCATATAGCCTACTGTTAAGTTTAATAAAACCAAAAGATAAATAACTGTATTTACATGCATTGTTGTATTATATAAAACAAAAACTATTAAAACTTAAACCATATTTTTCTAGATAAAAAAATATTTTATATAATATTACGGAAGTTATTTAATGCAAGTTTTAATATAAGGTGGCTTCCGGTTGTAAAAAAAATTATAGCTTTATTAATAAGTAACATAAAAAATGAATAATAAAGAAAAAATTATAATAAATTTTTTTTAAAATAATAATCAATCTGAAAAGATGAAGTTAAGTTTGCCGCCAGTAAGAATTGTATTTATTATAAAATGTATTTACATGCATTTTATGAGTTAAACATCCATTGTGTGTATATAAGAAAATGCAATACGTTTTTTTGAATGTGTTGAAATGTTTCTAAATATTAATAGAAATTAACGCGTTAAAGTCTCGGCCCTGATATATATATTAAAAGCAAATTGATAACAAAGTGTTCGACTTTAAACCGTAAATTACCTATTAAAACCTATTACATTTATTTAATAGGTGTATTTCTTTTTTTGTCAAAGAAGAAATAATTTCTTCATGTGGATGTTTCCTTTGCAAATTAACTGTAGTAGGAATGAAAATCAGTTATAGTAAAAGGACTTTAAAATTTACAAAAAGTGCTGTATATATGTTAGAATATTATTATTATGATTAACTTGGGATGAACTGGTGTGATACCACTAGGCTTCAAAGGTTAGACCACCCAGTGTGTGTGCGTTTCCGTGGTTACGCTCCCAGAGCTCATCCCACTCCAAACTGCAGTAAACAATAACAGAAGTGTTTCCTCTCCTCAGGCTACGCTACTGGGACCGCTTTCAAAATGTCCTGCTCTCCCAACACGGGAACCGTCCCTCCTTACTCCTCCTCTCCCAACCCTTACCCCACTGCTGTTTACCCCGTCAGGAGCACCTATCCCCAACAGAGCCCTTACGCCCAGGTCAGTGAGTTAGCTTAAGGATGCGGGAACTGATTTAACCCGTTATCTCTGATAAAGTTCACTTACTGTTGTTCCTCTGTGATCCAGGCACTAATACCTTCACAACAACAAGGCACGTATTACACACAGCCGCTGTACGCTGCTCCGCCTCATGTCATCCATCACACGACAGTGGTCCAGCCCAACGGGATGCCCGCAGCTATGTACGCCCCGCATATCCCTCCTTCTCGCCACAACGGCGTAACCATGGGGATGGTAGCAGGCACAACCATGGCCATGTCAGCAGGTGAGCTCCACCCGATGATGATCATTCGTTTGTATCCAAATCAGAACTAAAACCTGTTTGTGCTGCTTCACAGGAACTTTGCTGACAAGTCCATCACCAGCACCCGTCGCCCACCATCAAGTAACGATGCCCACATATCGGCCCCCTGGCACCCCCAGCTACAGTTATGTGCCCCCGCAGTGGTGAAGAGACGGAAACGTGAGTGCAATGTACGCCTTACATTCCTCTGCATCTCCAGTGCTAGGAAAGCACAGTGCATTTTAGCCTCCAATGCTAAAATACAGCACAGCCGGTTGGTGCAGATGAATTTTTTATTTTATTTTTTTACAAAGAACTTAAAAAAATAGAGATGCACTGATCCAATATTACGATCCAATTGGTCATGATATTGAAGAAAATTCTAGACTGTTTATTAATGAAAACATAAAACATAAAGAATCTTTATTTCTA
>NW_015151167.1:228298-231016 GCF_000732505.1 Cyprinodon variegatus | reverse complement strand
TGCCGCAAACCACAAAACGCGCAAAGCCATCATTTAAATAGGGCGTCTCCAACAGTTTTGCACCTGCCACCAGTTACGCAATCGCTCTTGTTAAATCACCCGCAAACCATGGTTCAGCCCCTCGCACAAAATTCCGGTTTGCGAGCGCAAATTACTGCACGCAAAATTGGATCTTGATAAATCTGGCCCAATGTATATAATTAGGGGGTCCCCGCTTTATCTCGCCATCAGTTTGGGGGTCCTTGGCCTGGAAAACGTTGAAGACTTCTGCATTATAGCCAGACTCAACACTTTCAGCTAGATTTTTGTTTTCACGGTGGAGTTTGCCCTCTTAACACGGTTTACCATTTTTATACCTCCCTTTTTGACCTTTTACATGTTCACATTCATTCATACCATTTGGCTCGTATAGAGAGGTTTATGACAGCCTATTAAAAAATCAACAGTAGTTCTGATAACATTACAGCACACAGAGTTCTGGAATCAGAAAAGCATCAGAATCAGCAGATAAACAAATTAAAGTATCTGAATCGGATTGAAAGTGGAAAAAAGTTCAAATCAGTGCATCAACATGAAAATTATTTGGTGGAACACAAACTGTTCTAATTCCTTAGCCAGAATAAATCTGTTTTCCTGTCTTTTGGTTGCACTTGTGTAAAGCTAAGATTTATGTCCATGTTAAATCAAATGGATACTTGAACAGAGCGCAGTGAGATTTATAAACCATGGATATTAAAACCTCTCCACCATGTTCTCCCTGACCCGTCTGCTGTGTTCTCTGGTCTCCATTATGCATCTATCTATAAAACTAAAAAAATAAAAATCAGTTAAAGAAAAATTGTCTAACGCTACGTCCAATCTATTCACTCAAAATGTGAAGGGCACGGCCCGCCAATGTCCGCCTTGATGAAGGGACTGCCATGATGCTGCTTCAGCAACACAGAACAGCTTCTTTCAAACTGACAAAATCAGGCTGTTTTTACTTAATACTTCCGAGGGAAGTAGCTTTCCTTAGATTTAATTTAAAGTTACAGAGACAAGCTGGTGCAACACTTGTTAGACATTTATTTGGAAATAATATTGAATCCCATTTTATAGTCCCGCATTATACTTTGTTGATTTAATGTGTCGAAAATGTGAAGAAGCAGTATTTAACCCATGCACGTTCTTCTCCCTGCAGGTCGGAAAGGCAGTAGATATGCATTCACACTCTACTCCAGTGTTTTTCGCTCTCGGTGGCAACCTGCCCTAGCAGCGTCTGCAGCCAGTTAGTCTTCTTCCAGCATAATGTGAATCTAAACCCCAACTAACATAGATCAGAGCTCGTTCGATCAGGGAGGGGGCTTGGAAGAACAGGTCCATCCCATATGAGATCCCCCTCTCCTCTTATAGCCACAAGGATGCATTCCACGCCCCCTCTTCTCTTCTCCCCGCCAGCATCAGCGCCTCTGCAGCCCAGCCACATATCTCACATCAAACTGCAAAAAAAAGAAAACCTCCAACGCGAACCTTTGGACTCTCATGCAGGTTTTTATAGCTAAAACTCTGAAGTGGTCAAAAGGGAGTTCTGATTTTTTTTTTAATTATTATTATTTGGAGGAAACATATGATGTTGAATGCATGTGAGTGTGTGTATATAAATATATAAATATATATATAGATATATGAAGTAATGCTAGCTTGATCTACCTGCTGTGACAGATGCAAAGTCAATAAAAGGCACACGTCCAAAGGAACTTAAAAAAAAAAGAGTAATAATCTGCAATGCTGAATTACCAGTGACCATCTCATAAATGTGAAGAAGAAGAAAAAAAAAAGAATTCCTGCAAAAACGTGCCTGCGTATTCTACGCAGAGTCCACCATTTTCACCGCTTTAGGTATGTAACGCTAGGTTTTTATTCTTTCTTTAACTGATGCAGCATCTCTTAGTATTTTTTTTGTATTTTAGGGGGAAAAAAAAGAGTTGGGATCTTTTAGTTTGTGCCTCTGACTGACAGCCATTCCGCAACTTTACCAGCCTGAGTGTTTCATTTTTTTTGTGTTATGTTTTTTAGGAAATGTTTCTGTCTAAAAGACTTTGGGATCTTTATTTTGGCCAGAAGTGTTTGTTAATAAAGAACAAAGAAGTTGGGGATAGTTTGCACCCGTTGGATGAGAGGGGATGAGTGGGACCAGTGTGTGCGCGCATAAGGAACGGTCTTAACATTGGAAAAACAAAAAGCGGTGCCATGTATAGTTCAACATGTTTAACTGTTTAAGCGTCCATGTCATAATGGCTTTTTTTTCTTGAGGGGTGGAGGGTAGCTCTGACACTACAGCATTAAATCACTGCTAACTGTGGCTATGTTAGGAAAGCATCATATTGTTCAAGTCCAGTTGTGAATAGCACTACTGAATGAAGGCACTAAGTGAAAAAGCTGAAGCCTTTTTACCCGCTGACATCGCTCGCTGTCTTACCTCAAAGTAAACCCACCAGTATCACTGTTTCAGACATGCTTTTCTATGTTGCCTCAGTCACCTCGGTTAAATAATCTGTTTTGTAAATGTTATTTTTGTGATTTTGGTTCATGTTTTGTACTCTAAAAAATAAAAACCAGCTATAAGGGAAAACCACTCTATGCCTCCTTTGTTACACTTTTTCATTTTCGCTCTTTCACATCAGCACATTCTGGCTCTAGCTAAGAGTTAAGAAAAATGCAACTTTTGTTGAAGTGTCA
>NW_015151167.1:219126-227303 GCF_000732505.1 Cyprinodon variegatus | reverse complement strand
GTTTTTTTTTTTTTTTTTTTTTTTTTTTACAAGTCTATATGATGCAGTCCAGATGAATTAAAGAGAATAAAATCGGTTGTTTTAAAGTCCAAAGAAACTTACTTCTATCTTGTCTGAATTCAAAAGCCAAACATTTGAAGTTATCCAAGTTTTTATGTCCTCATAAAACCTGTTTTCGGGTTTCCTCCCAGTAGAACATGTCTGAGAAAGCACAGGAAGGAGGCAGATGCTCTGAGATCAGGGTTAGAATAGACAGAGTGGTAAATGGAGAACGTTGGGGTTTTTTTTTGGCTAAACTATCTGGACAGGAGGAAAGGAAAAAAGGTTTGTTTTTATTGTGAGGAAGCATAGAGAATCCGGAGGATGGTCAGCATACCCAGAAAGTGATGAGAAGTATTGTTACACTTTAAATTTTTCATTTTTATGTTTTTCATGGACATCTCTGTTCAGTTTCTTTTTGTGAATACTCCATTCTAAACCACAATCAGAGGCAAATAGATTAGAATTAAGGATCCCAGATTCTCAAATAAATCTGTGAAACAATTTAAGATGTCCAATCACTGATGCTTTTCAACTCTTTTGATTTATCTTCAGATATTATGCAAAGAACAATGAACAAACATCATTCTCTAGATTTGTGAATATTGGTAAAGACGTACCCCATATCCCAAAGACATAATGATTGTTCTAAAATGGCTCTACTTATTTTTTCCTGTGTATAAAGAAAGTATTTTTAATAGTTTTTTTTTATGTCAAAATATGAAAAAACACTTAGCTGTTTTATCCCACAAAATCCAAACAAAAATAAAAATAAATCTTTTGTGGTTTATCATCAAATTAATCAAGAAAAATGGATCTTAGAGAAGAAGAAAAAAACAGCAATGTGTCAGACAGAGCAGTTCAATCAGGGGAAAATAAGTATTTTAGCTGAGAGGGACCATTCTGATCTCATATTTGAATTGATTTTCTTCTTGTGTCATCCTGTTCCTCTCAGTTATCACTCAGCTTATCCGAATTCACGTTGACTTTTAGATTGCTGTTATTCCTGTAGTTATTGTCTAAAATAAATCCTAGTCCCGCATGCTCACTTAAAGAAATCTGAAAATATCGAACATATTTTCAATTTAAATGAAAATATGAAATATACATTAAAGCAAACAATGGTTTTAAATATAATCTTAATGTAGGTCATCAAATCAGTGTCAGTTTAGTCTGACAGAGTCTGTCTGTAGTGTTGTTAAATGTCCAGCAGGTGTCAGTATTCATTGAGACAGTAACTATGAAGGTTATTTTGTTCCAAAACTATTTGTGCATTATAAGTGTGAATTTGAAGTTATAGCGGGAGTTATATTATAAGTTTTGTATTTGTAGAATAATAATAAAAAAATGTTTTCTCTAGATTCTACAAATACAAAACTTATAATTCAACTCCCGCTATAACTTCAAATTCACACTTACAATGCACAAATAGTTTTGGAACAAAATAACCTTCATATCACAGTCATTCAACATTTTTTTAAAAGATAATCCACTGGACTTTGTTTTCAAGTTTGAAGACGTTTTCGCCTCCCATCCATGAAGATTTTAAAATTAAATATGTCAGAAAGACGCTATTTCTGCCTCTCTTTGAACAGCAGGGGGCGCTGCAGCTACAGGCTAACGCTCTGAGGTCAGAAGAAGACCTCCCAGCATGCAACTCGGCGCGCAAACTTCAAGCTGAAAAAAAGGAAAATAGTTTTTGTTTTCAATTCAGCGTAGAAATGTAAACTTTTGTCATTTTCACAAACTTTAGAGATTTCCTGGAACTGTTGGCGTAAGAACTGCTTATGTCATTTATGCACCTTTTTTAATGAAGTCCGAGTTGTAGTGCAGTTTGACTTGTTTAACTGTAGTCCTTATCGATTTTTGCAATATTATTATTATGTATTATTAAATTAGTGGCCAAGGTTTGCTTCAGTTGATCGCCGTATCTCAGTTGCTCTAATTCTTTTATATTTATTGCTCTAATTCTTTTATATTTTTTAACACGTTGAAGCAGGGAAGCAACTAAATACAAGGAGAGTTTCGTAACCCTATAAGCAAATAGTATTAATAGAGAGTTTTTCAGGGTCCGGTTCCTTGGCTGCAGGATGAGCAGTCCAGGAGATGACAGCGGTCCCATGAGATCAGCTGATCTCTTTGAAGATCTGTTGAGGCAGCTGAAGGAATTCCACCAAAACACATTACATGGTATCTGACCCAGACAGCACACATTCAATGTTTAAATTACTTCCTTAAACCTTCACCTGTAGTGTTTTTCTTGTCTCCTTCTAGATCTTGAGGCCAAAGTGAGCAAGCTGAAGAAGGATCGCTGTCTGTGAGTATGTTAGATCCCTTTCTAACCGCACTGGTCAGGAGGAATAACTGAGATCATGTTTTCTTTGCTGCAGAGACGCTCAGCGGCTGGAGTTGTTTTATAATCGCAACCAGCAGCTGAAGGAGCAAAACAAAAGCCTCCAGGAAACGATCAGTCTGCTGGAAGAACGGTAACTTCCTCAAAGCCTTCTGCGTTCATCCATGTAGTTCAGTCTCCTGTCCTGGTGTGGAGCAGACACTACAGATCAGATTCGCTGTATGAAAGTGTTGGGATTTTATGTTCAATGCCCATCCAGGTAGGATGCCACATTAATGTTGTGGATTTATATTCTATTCTATTCACAGCCAGCTGGGAATTTATATTTCTGATACTTTAAGATGTTTATTTCCCTCCCCGGTAGGGATGGCAAATATTTGATTAAATCAGATATTATTTCAGCTATATACTGTTTATGAATACACAGCCATACTAGTTGTGTGTTAGAACAATAGATGAAAGAGTGATTCGAGCTCTAATCATGGTCAAACAGTTATTTCTGCACATACATGGAATAAATTCACCACACCTTCTGTTTAAAATATAAGAGTTTGTTAACAAAAATCATTTAGTTCTAAGTCAAACATATTTCAGTTTAGCACTCTTAACTAAAACTAGTGAAACTCAACTAAACTAACTACTATGTACAAAGAGGAAAGGAAACATGGTTGAAAACCATATTACGGTTTAAGATGGATCTTGTGTTTGAAAATCAAAGTTTATCTTCTAGAAGAATTTGGAATGTGATCAAATTAGCTTTTCACTAATTTAGAGAAATTGGAATGTTTTCAAACCAATTCACAATGCAAATCCATGAGGTAAATAAAACATTATTTAGCCAAATAATGTTTTATTAAATTATTGGCTTAATCAAGAACCAATAACCTTTAGTTATATGATTCTTTACCCTCTTGGAAATAGCTAGCAGTGAATAAACATCAGGATTCCACTAAATGACTCTTGGTCTTACTTGGTAATGGAAATGTAATGAGCGTTTGAGGAACACATGAACACTAATGTTATATCAGTGTTTAAACCCTTGGTGAAATAAAGCTTGTCCAAGCTTCAACAACAGCTCAAAACATTTACTGTAGCATAGCGTAGCATGAAGTCCATCCTGTTAGCTTTGTCTTTACTCACCATTCAACACATCAAAATCATTAAAAGACATATAGCTTGTTCTGTCCCTAATTATGTCAGACCTGCAAACTTTTTTGTTCATTTGGAAGACTCGACTTTCACTCAGCAGTCAAGCTCAGCAAGGCAGGGGTTTCTTTGTCTCAGGCTCACACCAGGGGTCCTTCTCATTCAGTCTGAATCTATAACCTCTGAAACTCAAGAGAAATGTGTTACAAAAAGTCTGTTTTGCAGCAGTTTGGTTCTGAAAGGTCACCATGATGACTTATCCTTGATGATTGTGAAAATCTGGGTCTTTTGGGCCCGGGTCTCCATTCCGGATGAGACCCTGCCCAAGTGGACCCCAGCTTCATGGGAAAGAGGGGGAAAAGAGAGTGTTCTGTGGTTTTTACTGTCCTCATGACTTGCAATCTGACTTGCCTGTGGAGGAGTTGGATGAAGGGTGGGTGGGGGGTTGAGAGTATTTCTTTCTCTGGTCATCATGTCAAGATGAAAATGGACACTGGATCCCAATGTCCAAGAACCATGATCATAGCATATGGCACAACAAAAGGACGAAGGGTTAAATATTTTTCAAATCTTTCCAAGCAGCGAAGTATGCATGAAACTAATGGATGGAAGAAAGAAAACATTCATACTAAATAACTACAGAGATGATTCTTTAAAGAAATTCAAGCAAGAGTTGGAGAAACAAACAGTGAACTGAGTGGGTGTGCTCTATCTATATGGAGCCAAGCAGTAAATATTAATCAAAATCTCTAGTTTGCTGTGATCTTTCATGTGTGTCAAAGCCCCATTCATTTATAAAGGTCAGGAAAAAAAATACAAGACCTGTTTTAGCCTGGTGTTTAGAGCAGCTCATTGGCTGATCTAAAGGCCCAGGAAAGAACACAGTGCTGTAGTGAATCAGATTTTGGGCCAGCGTTTGAGACATGTGGTTTGAATTGTGTAATTCTCTCTATAATGTTTATATTCTCCTGGTGTTTTCTCAATAATCTGACCGGTTAAAGCCCTAAATCTGCATTACATTCGAATTGTTGGTGTGTTTCTATCAAATGTACACCAAACTGAGAATGTTTCCTGCTTCCAGGCTTCGTTCAGGGGAGTGTGATCGTTGCTCCGTCTTGGAGGAGAAGCTGAGAAGCAGTCAGGATCAGAACCTGGATGTAATCTTCAAACTAAGTGAGTTTTATTCCTGAAGGGAAATTGATCCTTTCTTGGTTTTATTAAAGAGAATCGACTTAGCATCATCCCTGAGTGTTACTGTGGTAAATCTGTAAATGAAAACAAGACTTATTAGCATAGAAACTTAATAGGTGGAAACAAGAGCAAGGAAGTGCATACATCTGTAGTTATCAGTATTTGTATTAAGGTCAAAACACACCAAATTAGTTTTAGGATTACAAATTTTGGACAAGCTGAAAACTCTGTAGAGGATTATTTCTTCACTTCTTAGGTTTTTCATTTTCTAAGGGTATTGATTGGTTGATTAGTCTTTCTCATTTCAACCTGCTTCCAATTAAGACTGACTTTATGCTATAGGTTACCATGGTGACGAGTTCTAAGAAAGCAGAAGTAAAGTGATTATTTTGCTAATCTATTAATTTGTCAATTTTTTTTTTAATAACTGATTAATAATCGGATAACCAAAGCTTCCTTAAGGAAGACTTTTCACGAAATTAAACCAGATGGAACTAAAACTTTTCCCCTTGAGGAGTTCTGGATAGAGCGTATTAACAGACAAAAGTTTTTTTTTTATATTAAATGCTAAATAATATATATATATATATTTTATCATTCAGGTATAATTGTTAGCATATTTTAGTCTCTATTCTCCAGTTAATGATTAATCGATTACTAAATTAGTTAACGATTATTTAATCAAGAATAACTGTTTTAGCCCTAGTATAAATGATGTAGCTATAATGAAAAGAACTGTGTGTTTTGGCGTACCACTATAACCATCATTACTTTTACCTCCAAACGCAGCCAGGGGTGACGGTCCTGTTTGATGAATGTATTTAACAGCTTTTCTTTTATTATTATTATTATTATTATTATTATTATTTTGTTGCAGAGAATGAGAACAACCGCCTGGAGGATGAAAACCAAAAGCTTCAAGCTGAACTGGAGAAGATGAAAACCTCTCAGTAAGTCTTTTTACTTTAAGACTACATCTATAAGTTAGATAAATTAGGCAGTTTTGTTTCAGCTAAAACCGTAATCTATGAATAATAATTCTTTACTATAGATGTATTATAATTGGATAAAAGGAGCTCTTATTGTTCCTGTTTCACTTCTGGTATAGGAACAAAAAAAAATCTTTTTTTGGAACCTGATTCAGATCATCATAAGATTCTTTCTGCACCACATCTGCTATTGAAGGATGTGCTTTTTGCTCCACTTTTACAAGTGTTCTCAGATTCGGCTGCACAGAAAGGTTTCACTTCCCCCTCTCTAACAGCTGCTGTCGTTGTATCAGAGCTGACTCCAAGGAGCCGTCGCTGCCAGATCAGGAGGATGACGTCATCCCAGGCTCGCCCATCTTACCCAGCTCGCTGCCAGTGGCAAACAAGCTGAGGAAACGTAAACAACTGGACAAGAGCAAACACGTTCGTTATGCAGAGACGCCTCTGGAGCAGAACAGCTCCATCTTTAATGGTCGGCCCCTTTTTGAAAACCATCAGCAAACAACTTTGATCAAAATAATAATGTTAGAATGTCCCTTTTTTTTGTTTATTAAAGAGTTGAAGAAAGAGCCTGATGGAGGAGCAAAGAATGCTGGGAGAGGAGACGTGCTTGTGCCTAACACCTGTGAATTGGACCCATCTCAGAGCTCAAGTATAGGGCGCACATTTTACACTTTTATCAGAGCACAAAGAGGGGAAATAAACCTTTTCCAGGAAATCCTGGAGAGAAAGTTTCATTTTTAGCGGCTTTATAGCTGAAAATTTTCTCTCTAGAATCTCTGCTTACGTTTATTCAAATATTTTTAGTCATCTGTGTAGATCGAATGCAATTCAATACAAGAAGTGTAAAGAGGTTTACAAAAAACAAACTCTTTCCTTCAGATAATGAGGAAGAGGCAAACATGGTGGTCGCAGAAACCTGCTGCTTGGAGCTCATTGGCGATCGCCACCTGGTGAGTACGGCTGTAAGACAAAATCACAAACAGTAATCGCTACGCTTAACATATATATTCCTAACATGTATGTATCTTTTACTGGATTTATGATGACTCTGATTGGTTTTTAATCTAAAGGGTAAAACCCCATGTAGTGGAATAATTACTTTTAACCAAATCAGAGGTTTAATTTTTTAGTTATTTAGGTTGATTTATTATACAGTAGTCATTCAAAAAAGTAAAAAAAACAATCTGTTGGACTTAGTTTGCAAGTATAAAGAGGTTTAACTTCCCATCCAGGAAGATTTTACAATTTAAAATATCAGAATTAGTGTTGAGTTTGAGGCATTATATGGTGGACCAAAAACAAAGCCTGGTTTTGGCTTAAACATTCAAATTGAACCAGACGATGCAGAGTCGTTTGGGTTCTTTGTTAGCCTGCAATACCTGATACTTGACTATGTCTCTGAAAGGGGTCATTACGGGGAACGGTTGGTCTGGCTGAACATGTAAATGGTTCTGTTCCCCCATATGGGGGCTGCGATGATAGTGGGAAGGAATCAACTCTATCGCTGAATTGTAGGTTTTTAAAATCCACCCCTCTCCTTTAAGGTTTTATTTTTCATAGATGGCTTCCTTCACGCCCCTCTAAAACCACCTATCCTCTCTGTCCAAATTGTGAACATTCTGGTCCTCAAAAGAATGTCCTGTGGAGAGGTTGTTTGGTTGAATCCAATATAAAGATCAGAGCATGCATTGAACTGCATACACCTGTCCGCTCATATTTGGACTGGGGAATTGATTTATTTGTAATTTTTAGCTTTTAAAAAGTAAAAACATGAAAACGATTCATAAAGATGAGATGGAATTTTCTTCTATAGGATATTATTTAATATACAAAAGAAAATTATAATAATTAAACACATAATTCCCAAGCTAATAAAAAAAAAATCTAAAATCATATTTCTGGTGCTTTTAATTTCATCGTTTTGAAAATTCTATTAAAATATTCTTTTTTAAAACCACTAAAGGTTCCAAGATCGTTATCTGTTATACAGGATTTATACAGGAACGAGTAACTCCAATTTAATGCTTGTTAATGCTCTTAGAAATAATTTTAATGCAATCAACAAGTACCCATGATTCTCTTTTTTATATATATATATATATATATATATATATATATATATATATATATATATGTGTATATATAAACAAAGCAAAATCCATCATCTTTACAGTTCACAGGCTGCAGCCACGTCCCGAATTCCTCATTTTCCAGCCACTTGTTGAAATTCCGAACATGTTATATTTCATATATCTGATGAAATAATTTTTATAAATTATTATTATTTTTTTTAATAAAGCATTTTAAAGGTACGGAAGAGGATTAGGGCCACTGAAAAAAAAAGTAAACTGATTTTTAAATTTTATTTCAGTTTAACATGGGAAAAAAGTCAGAAATCTGACTTTTTTCTCAGAATTCTGACTTTTTTTCTCAGAATTCTGACAATAAAAAAGTCA
>NW_015151167.1:216253-218785 GCF_000732505.1 Cyprinodon variegatus | reverse complement strand
TTAATCAAATTCAGAGCTTTGCTTCTTCTACTTTGGTTGCAAACAACAGATGCTTACAGCCACATATTTTACACATGCATAAAGCTTAATACATCAACAAAACTATGGTTTTCATGCATTTAGATGTAAGAGAAAAAAGTAGCTGTACGTTAAAAAAGCCGTCATTGTCAAAGGCAGTAAAATCGCCCTTTTGTTTGGTTAAAGTATTCAGAAGTTAAGTGTATGTGTGCTCTAGCCTGGTCAGGTTCTCTAAATCTCATTGTTTTTTACCTGATCCCAGTAACTTATTTCTTCCATTTGTTGCCTTTAGGAAATGGGTTTGGCTCCAAATCATCAAAGCAACAGAAAAAGTAGCTGGAAGCAGAACATTGGTTTAAGGTAAGTGCAGCAGTGTCTGACTCTTCTGCTGTATCCATGGAATAACCGTCGGCTTAATCTTCTCTTCCACGCTCTCAGACCTTCGTCCTCTTCATCCACGCGGATCCACGGGGCAGACTTGAACACAGAGAGGTCGCCGTCTCTTCTCCAGAGTGTTGAGCGATTTTCAGAAGAAGGCTGCGTTCAGCAGGCCAAACGGAAGAAGGAGGAAAGGGATCCAGAGGTGCGGCGAGGTGGCGGCGGCGATGTGGCCGTTAAAGTGGACAATCAAGGGGAAGGAAAACAGTCAGAACCTGAAAGCATGAGCCGGTCCTCCACATCAGTCTCTAATATCAGCTTCAAAATGGAGCAGCCGGAAAACAAGGCAACAACAGTGTGTTAAGAGTTCCTTATTGCTGCTGCCCTCCCTTCACAGGGCATTTCAGAGTCTGACATTAGCTTTTGATTGATCAGATAAACAGTTTTAAGGGAATTCCTTTAACATTTCACAGGCGACGCAAAGCGAGACTCCGATCCGAAAGCTGAATGCTTCTTGGTCAAGTCCTGCTTTCAAGAAGCCACTCAATAAAGCTAAAGATGAAGCAGACGGGAGGAGAAGGAGAACGACCCTGCATGGAGGAGACGGTGAGTCTGAAAACAGATCACAACTAACCAGGAGACCAACTCCAGCCTTCCTGAATGTGACTGAGTCCATTTATTTCTCTCCCCCAGTCAATAGAAACAACACAGTGGAGCCTACATGGAGCGTTGATCCTGCTCTCGCCTTGTCCGTGTTTGAGAGCGAGCAAAGGGAGGAAGAGGTATAGCGGCATCAGGAGCCATTCTGGGGCTTCCTGTTAACTTCTCCGGTTCTCTGATGTTTAAAGGAAACCATCACTGCTTTTCAGGAAGGTGAAGAAGAGCAGCGACCAGGAGAGATGGCAGACACCGACTGCACCTTTGTCAGTCACAGCATGCTGCAGCGCCGGGGAGAGGACAGCCCGGACCGGGAGGACATGAAGTCCGGTACTTGGACGAATCTTTTTAATGACTGTGTGAAGAAGTGACGCCATTGGTGATAATTTGATTATTTTTACCAGGACTTGGGGAAAAGGCCAATGACAGCCTGGACATGATGTTTGATGCAACAACTTTAGGGGAGTACAAGTCTTACAACTGTTCAAATTTGGATCAGAGTCTGGATTGTGATGATGATGATGAGGAGGAAGAAGAAGCAAAGGAGGACATTAAAAGTAAAGATTTAGCTTTATTTAAATGCCTTTTTGTCATCTGATTTTTGACATTAAAAACAAATGTATCCTGATTTCTTAAACTAGATCAAGATCCTGAAAGTGCTGCGTTCCCTGGCAAGGCTGGGTAAGAAAAGCTCCCTGTTTTAGGTCCGTTATGGGTTGCATGGCTGTGATCCCTTTCTCTTTGTGCGCATCAGGCAGCCGACCTTTGCACACGTGGCCGTCGTTCGCAAGAAAGACGAGCGGAGGAAACTGAAGGGCACCACGTGCAAGGAATGTGAAGTGGTACGTGTTCAGATTCTGATTCTAAAGCCCACCTGTTCCCAAACCTCGTCCTCCCTGCAATAACCCCTGTTCTCTGCAGTACTACGCCCATCTGCCGGAGGAGGAGAAACAAAAGAAGCTGTCCGCTTGCTCGAGGCATCGATATCTGTATATCCCTCCCAATACCCCTGAAAACTTCTGGGAAGTCGGATTCCCGTCGACCCAGACCTGCATTGAAAGAGGTAGCTTAACCCTTCATGTTTTATAACGTTCAACAGATTTTAAAATCAGAAAAGCAATAATTACTCCCTCCTCCACACATATAGTACATTCTTGTCTTATTTAACCAGGGTTCCTACAGCATAAGGCAAGTTAAATTCAAGACTTTTTAAGACTTTTTAATGCCACTTGAAATAAAAATTTAAGACTAAATTTACAAGATACACAAGAAAAACCTGCTTGCAACAACTTAACCCAAAGGTTTATTTGCACATAAACCTCTGCACTAATGTTTCAAATTTTGAAAAGAACAAAATCAGTTTTAAAGCCCCAACATAACCAGTGCTTAGTCTTTTTTGCAGCTATTTTTCTTTGCATTGTTTTCTTAGTATGTTTGATTTGGTGATAAGTGGAGGCGTTGCAGAGACAAGGGTGGAAC
>NW_015151167.1:189545-215697 GCF_000732505.1 Cyprinodon variegatus | reverse complement strand
CGTAAAGAAAAACATGCAATAAACAAAATCTCACGTTTATAAATTCCTAAACTGTATTTGTGAGGAAACAGCTTAATTAAAGTAACAAGTGAGGGAGGGGGGAAAGATCTGTGCCAGTAAAACTGCACTCCTCTCATTGTCTCTTGGTTATTTAACAGAATTCAACCCGACTAAAAGGGGTGACGGTAACCTTTAGAGCTTTCTTTGACCTCTCTTCTAGGTTACATCAAGGAGGAGAAGAGCCCTCAGGGACGTTCACGAAGAAGGCAGCCCTTTAACGCTTTATTCTCCCCAAAGCGAAGCCAGAAGCAGAGCTAATTCATTACTACAGATTAGTTTAGATAAGCTGTGCAGAGCGCAGATATGTTGCTGCCATTACGGCTTAGGAAACATGGAGACACACTTTAACACAACCACATGGCGTGACTTTCTCTTATCACAGTGGTTGTAAGACTGTAAAGACTTTGTGCTACTTGTAGATGATGTAAATAAAATGAAGAGGTTTAACACGTTGGAAATGTGTCGGATATTTAATTAAATTCAATTAATATAGTCAAGGGTCCAAACATTTTTCATTTTTGAAGGAAATTCTTGTAGCTGAATGATTAATCAACCCATGAGCTACATAGATAGATCTTTATTCAGATTGTTAAAATAAATGAAATAGAAAAAATACAATCTCTTTCAGTAAGAAGTGCAGCTTTTTTCTTTCGTTTTACAGAGGAGAGTCTCTGTCTGAATACAGCAGCAGCGCTTCTCCAACATGACTGACCATCACACTGTTCAAAGAGGAAACAGAATTGGTTTGAAACTATTCAATAGGAAGTGTTTTTCTTTACTTTAATGTATAAATAAGATAATATATACTTTAATAGATGTAAAAATTAAATAACTGGTCTTACCAAAGCAGAGACATGGAGTTGATGTCTGTGTAGAAAACCAAAGGAGAAAGGAACACCGCAGTAACCTGGGAAAAAAATGGTAGAAAACAAACTCTTATTTCAAAACAGTTTATTTTTATTTATCCGATTATTTATTATTTTTTACCTTCGATAGAAAAGCCCAAACCCTGAAGTGCTCCAGGGAGAGCCCACGTTTTAACCTGACAGTGGAAAGCAGTAACAAAAAACCCAGCAAAGCGCTGCAAAGACAGAAACCCATTACAGTCCACATTAGATCCAACTAGGAAGCTTAAAGCTATATAGACATTAGGGACGCTCACCTGGCGCAGCAGCCGCAGTGAAAGGAGTGGGAATGCAGAGAGGGGAACTCCAAGACACCTGTGAAGTCACCTATAGGGTAAAGCAAAGCTTCCTGATGTAAAAATGCACATATCAAACAGGATGAATGGGTCCGCTGATGTGTTTAGACGTACCTGTTGGATGAGCAGCCAGACCCAGCAGCAGCACGCTGTTGTTCAGAGAGAATCAAGGCTTTAAATGGAGTCAAATAAAGCTGATTATGCATCCATTGAGGATTCACCTGCTAAATATCTCTGATAGATCTCATAGCATGTCTCCCTACCATATTCAGCCTTCCTTTTCCTTGTAGCTATCCTGCTCTAAATCATCCCTACCATCCGTCATCTTCCACCTTTGATGTTCCTACTCCTTCAGCTTCTCGAAAGAATTGAAGCTATGTACCCAATAACTTTGACATCATTCAAATTGCAGTAAATCAGTGTCTTTACTTAAACGATAAGGGTATGAAATGGGCTCTGATATGAAACGATCATCCAAATGTGTTCTTACCTGAATAAGTAGTTGACGCATTGCTGTTCAATGTCACTAAAAAAAAAAACATCAATCAAAAAGAAATTTTTTTTCTTCCACAATTTTTCTTTTAAATATTGATGCAACAATAAAAAATAAAGGAAATCCTAGACAAAGCCGATTGTTCCTGTATATAAATAAGAATCAAAGCTCTGAACAGAAGCTTAAAAAAATTAATTATGAATCTAGAAGTTCATAAAATGGTGGCCCACAGAGAACCATCACGTCTGAACCATCACATTTTTTCCCATACTTTTTAGATATCTGCTCTCAATCTTTTTGGAGACCAAAAAATATCCTGATGCAGATATGTGGAATCTAGAGTCAAAAAGTCATCTCTGTCATGTATTTGTTCTGCACATCCCCCTTAAGTAGATGAGTTGAACCTGTGCAGACTCACCTGGTTTAGTTGGTGGACGGAACAAATACAGGACACTGAGATGAATTGTTGACTCCAGATCCCTCATCTCTGATCTGATCATATACAATCATATTTTATGTGATATACAAGCTATCAGAACCATCCGTAAAACAGCCAGCCCCTTTGTGAAAACATGAATAAACTATGATTATCTGCATGTTTTTGGCTCAGTTTCAATGGACACACTGAGGTCTGTTCACTGCTGGATCTGTGGAATAAAAAGACTAAAAGATCTCTAAAAAGGACTGATTGCTGTGATTTAATGGGACCATGAAGAACATCCAGCTGTCAGTTTGTGACCCGGGGCTTTTGAGTTTAAAAGGAAAAGGAATCCAGATGGAAAATAAACAACAAAAAAACTTAAAAAACAATTGATATCCAATTGTGAGGGTGTTGCATTGAATTAGACTCTTCATTCTCAACTGCCATCCAATGTAGCTGTAAAGACGGAGGCCCAATCCCAAACCGCCCCCTACTCTCTACCCCTAACTATTGAGTGTCACTCCCAATTAAGTCGATTGGCAGCTGTGGAGGGCGATTTGATTAAAGGTGTAGTTGGGGTTAATAAGAATAGGACGGCTAGCCTGTTAAACCAGACTAAATGTGAGATTAAATGTGTAATTTAATCTGGCCCCGATGAATGAGACAGTGGAAGATTGTTGATGAGAACAATCTGTTGTTTTTCAAACCATGTCTGTGCCTATTGGCCGAAGCTCTGACCAATGAGCGCAACTGACTGTGACGTAGAAAGCGCGACAGAAAGCTGGTGGGGGAGTGTAAACAAACAGCCTGTCGGTAAAACGGAGAATACGTCCTTAAAAATGAATGAGCGTAGAGCCTCTTCCTGCTCTCGTTTAAATGGAAACCCCAAGTCTAATCCTTCCAAAACTGATTCCAAAGCTGAGTCAAAGGAGAACTGTTCAATAGTTGTTTCCATCTTCCCTGTTGTGCTTTCTCCAGCGTCGCTCAGCTTTGTCGTCACGCCCTCAAAACCCCGCCCACTTTGCACTGACACTAGTTTTTACTTTTCGTTGATTTCACTTTTATAGTAAAATCATAATTAGCATGCAGAGGGAGCGGTAAACATCTAGGAAATGAGTCAACTTAAAATATTTTTCCACACTTTTTTTGTTCCCCATGGTAATTTTTTTTGTCATACTTTCTTTTTACCATTTAATTCCCTTTCTTTATAAAATGTTATACCGACCTCAGATTGGTGGACTTGTGTTGAACTTTAAACACTCTGTATGCCCCTGAAAAAGACAGATAATGAGGTGCTTCAGGCAACATCTTCCATCAGAAAGGCTCCTTGGATGCTACCAGAACCTACCAACACAGGAGAGATGGAGCAGAGCCCAAAGGTAGCCACTTTGGTCAAACTGTGAAGAAAGGAGGGAAAGTAACAAGAAATGTGGCGGTGACAACATAAATCCACCAGTTCATGGAGAACTGTTACCTGGGGGTCATACAGGGGAAGGTTGACGGCCGACAGCAGCAAGAGGAAAAGGCTGGAGGAGGAAGGATGTTTAAAATACAGATATTCATGAGTTTCAACATTTGTTTAAAACAAACAAAAAAAGAAAAACCCCATACATTTATATAAGTTCATTGACATTTTAAATATCTAGATCAGGCACAGACAGTCTCAAGAAAAGTTATCTTCTCTTTCTTTTGAGAAGTTTAATTTCTCTTGCGGATCAATAAAGCCTTTTTGAAATGAACAAAATCAAAGATGCCTCAGTCCTGTGAGAAACAAACTAGGAGACCCTCGTTAAATAATCATATCACATATCCACAGCTGATCTTTTTTAAACGTATCCATGAAGAATAAAGTGATTTCACAGATATCAAATAAATAAAATCCTTTACTATGGTTCTACTGAACACACACACATCTCTTTCATCCATCCTCTGATCACATCTGTGATAAACCTTTGCCTCCAGACTGTGAAAGGTCAGCATTACTCCAGTTGCCCTACTTTGTGAGGACCCAATTAAACAAGCTTTTTTTCAACCAAAAGGCATTTATCACTTTATCAAGTTTAAATGTGATTATAGGGAAGGAGCTCTGATTTTTTAACTGTGGGTTTATAATACAATTTTATTTTGTATTCATTTGGATTCCTTACTAGCTTCATATTATAGTTTATCAACATATTTATGTTGTTTTTTTTAATTTGAGATGGAAAGCATAAAATGCCTAAGAATTAAATGTTCAAATTAAAAGATGAAGTACTTTTTATTTTATAATCAGTTATTGTTTGTTCAACTTTCATCAATACAAGACAATCACCAGTTTTGACTGAGAGGGGTACTTATGGTAAGACAAAATGTCCAAAAGGGAACACCATCCTAAGAAAAAAAAAACTTACCTGATGACTTTAAGCCACTGTTTCTTCTGTTGGAAGAGAGAGAACAACACATTATACATAAGAGTAGGGCTGTGAATCTTTGGGATTCCCACGATTCGATTTAGAATCGATTCTTGGGGTCACAATTCGATTTTTTTAAATCCAGGTAAACTCTATCAACAACTCTGGCTGATGTCTTTCGAGATGAGAACGGGGATTTGAAGTACTCCCGAAATACTTAACTTTACCGTTGCAATCTCTGCAAATCGCATGAGTCATGTCAAGCCCTTTCTTACTCGGTAAAAAGGTCAAATCCAAAGTGTTTCCAAATGGTCGCTTTTAAAGACTGTCCAGGTGGTTGGATTTCTTTTTCTTCGTCCTCCATACTTTAGCAGCAACAAACACAGTAGTTCACACAACACTACACACCACTCTGTAGCCTGCTAGGCTAACGCTTGCATGCCTGTGCATAGCTCACGCTGCTCATTGGTTTGGCCAAACACTACGGTGCCTGATAAGGCACATCCGCACCCAAAAAAACAAAAGAGAATGTATGGAGAATCTATGGAAGCCCGTTCCCGCCACTCTGTAAAAAAAGAAAAAAAAATTATCTCATTATAATGAGATAGCAACTCAATATAATGAGATAGAATCTCATTATAATGAGATAGTATCTCATTATATTGAGTTACTATCTCATTATGAGATACATTTTTTTTTTCTTTTTTTACAGAGTGGCGGGAACGGGCTTCCATAAGAATCGATTCTGAATCTTTAAATGTTAGAAATGCGATTTGAGCTCAAATAGGTTTTTTTTCTTCACCCCTACATAAGAGGTCCATGTTTCTTGAGATATAATAACTGTATTATAATGTGAGAAGAGGTACTTTTTGTTTACATAAAAAGGGCAGAAAATACTGCAGATAGAAAAAATGTTAATGATTCTAACAGCGGTATGGATCCAGATAAAACTTTTTGAACATGGTGAAATGTGCAGCAACTAAAGTTTCTAAATCACAAGTGGTCTTTGCCTTAAACCTGGTAAGTAAGCTACTAACTCATATTAATTAACTTTTTTAATTTATAGTAGATAAAAAATATTTTTGCACTTCATTTGTTTTTTGTTTTTTTAAGGGAAATTTTTATTTTGCGATTGGGTTTGTAATGTAACAATAAGAAGAGGTATCAATAGCAGTGCAATGAATTTAACTTCTCCAAATTGTTTTTTTCCCTTTTAAATGATCTGATTTTCACAGCCTGCATGGGAAGCTAGAAGATGAGCTGCAGTCTGTTGCTCTAACAGAATGCTGCTGGTGCACAGGGCTGGTTATATGACACCAATAGCAGGCAGTTAATGCACTTACCTCTCTGTGAAAGGCACAGGCGATTATGTAGCTAACTACATGAGAGGAATTCTGAAGCGTGAAGAAAAAGGGAATGTCCTGTGCAAAAGAAAAAAAAAACTGTGAAAAACCCCAATATTTACTTACAGACACTAAATGTGGCTGTTACTCACTATGCGTGATAAGGCCCTGGAACCTGCATATATGTTTCCTACAAACAGGAGTGATCCTGGAAGCCAGGAGAGAGCAGCAGCTCTGCAACACAAAAGGGACGACTCTTATGTCTGTAAAGCAGGCAGGCATAACCATACAGTAAATCGTTAGAGAGGAGTACCTCGGGATGGGATTCAGCTCCACCCATCCCAGCTTCCCAGACAGCAGGAGCAGGACGGCTCCAATAAAGGTCTGCCATCTGAGAAAAAAGCATCTTTGTTACTTTAGGATTGAGAAAGCAGGCAGTACCTACAGGGCGGTCCCAGATCATATATAGTAATGGGGGGATTAATGGGCACAAAGAAAAGAATGAAACAAAAAAAAGGATAATAGCTATTAGATCAATAGAGCTGCAGAACTGAAGAGCTACTTGTGACTCTGCACTGATTGAACTGCCATTTCCACATGATTTTTTATTTATTTACATTTTATGTTGTTCCATTTAAAATATTGTATTATTGCCCTTAAACTGTCAGTTTTACTTTACCTAAAAATAAGAATACCTTACAATGGGGAAAAGAGTTGCTAAAATAGTTACCAAATATCTACTAAAAGATACAATAGAAAGATTATTTTGAATATTAGGTCAATGTACATTTATAATGCAGAAATAGTGCATATTTCTGACTTATTCTAAATGGAAATGATCAGTTTTAATCACGATTTAGGTAGAATGAGAAATTCAGCTGTAAGAAATTACAGTATTTTTTTTTTCAGTTCAAAAAATAACATTTAGCAGATAAAAAAAATGTGATTCTATCTCAATAGGACTGAAACTACTACCTTCCATTTTAAATTATGATACAACAGAACTGTAAAGGAAAATATCTGTTCCACTGCATACCAGTTTTTTTTTTTTTTTTATTATATCTTCAATGGAGGGGCCAGAATTAGCCTACAGGGGCAATGGCCCCTGATGTCCCCTGTCTAGAACTGCTTCCCCCCCCCAGCTACTCACCCTTGAAATAAAGTTGGAAAGGTGAACTTCAACACAGACAGGACGAACTGCAAATGAATTAAATGTTAGGTTAGCGTTTTGACAGGGATAGTACCAGCATTCTTACAGCGCCTTATAAAAGTATTCATACTCCTTCTTTTTTTTTTTTGTTCAATCAATATTCCCATTAATTCAGCAGCTTCCCTTTCCCTGCTGAAGGAAAAGGAGCGCCTTATCATGATGCTGCCACCACCATGCTTCACAGTGAGCTAAGTGTATTGAAGGTTATAAGCACTGTTACTTATCCTTCATAAATGGCATTTTCCATGTAGATCATAATGATAAATGTTTGTCTTATCTGATAAACACCTTTAGTCTGTCTTCAGTTTTCCACTAGCTCTCCATCATTCCTCTGTTTTTAAGAACCTAACCTAAAATCATCTCTTCTATGGCTCAACAAGCCTATTTCTGCCCTTTCAGCTGTGTTCCTTTTTATTCAAGGTGCTTTTTGTTTGCATTAAAGAAACAACCTCCCACCTTATTTTCCTTGGGACTTAAATTAGATCCTTGCTGTAGATGCTTCTAGATTATGTAGGACTTCATACCTTCAAGACTCACCTTGTTGGTGAAATATGATACAACGAAAATGAAGCTGAAGGCGAGGCCAGAGATATGGCTCCTCCAGTGCATGATGCTCCACAGACGCGCTGCAGCAGGGACATGATTTCTATGAAAGATCCAACATTTCACTCAATGCAGCGCCTTTCAAAACAGAAGCTTTTCAATCCAGGAAACTTCCCTCACTGACGACACGTCGATACAACAAAGATCGTCTATAATGGCCAGGATCAAGCTCTCGCCGGGAACCAACCTGCTGGGTCGACAAGAATATATATATTATCATTTTTTATTATTAATTGATATTTGCTTTTAGGATATGATAATGATATGTTTTTGATTTGTTTGACTTTATTTTGACTGTTTATAAAAAAATTAAAAAATATTCCTAGATTTAATCCATGACAAATTACGGTGAAACTAATTAACAAAAAAATAAAAATAAAAATAACGTTTATTGACTAAACTGTTGAAATGACTCGTGTCTTTCTTATTAAATATTGAGAGAAAATCTGTAACACAGATCTTCATCATCCAACAGGGATAGATATTATTATTTTTTAATTGTTAATTGATATTTACTTTTAGGAAATGATAACAAAATACTTGTTCTTGATTTGTTTGACTTTGTCTGTTTATAGCATATACAAAACAGTCATATACAATTACACACCGTTGTTTTATTTATTTAATTGTCCATAAAATCCTAGATTTCATTCATAACAGTTTGTGAATAGTGGAGAAATAATGATTAAAAATTACGATGAAACTAACTAACAAATAAAAAAACCTTTCTTTACTAAGCTGTTGAAATTACTCGTCTCTTTCTTATTAAACATTTAGAGAGAATCTGTAACACAGAGACAGGGGGACGTATCGCTGACCTCGGGAAAAAAAGAAGAAAATAAATCAGAGTGAAGGCTCTTCGTCAAGATCCTAATCTGACAGTTGGTCACGTGACGTCAGACTAGCTTCCGTGTTGACAGAGCTGCTGCTTTTGTTGCTGCCCCGTGTTGAGTTTCTAAAGAGGATGCGGTGCCGCCGCCGCCGACATGGCTTTTTTTAAGACGCAAGAGCGAACCAAAGAACGGTTAGTTTCCTCTTTTATTACTGTGTCCGTCTGGGAGGTCAGCTCGTGGCTTTTTTTTTTTTTATATCCGTTGCAGCTGCGCATTAAAAAAGCCCCCAGCGGGGTGTTTGCTTTCACTGCGGCTGAATGTCATTTATTTACAGGCTAGTGAAAGCTTCACTGACAGCTGAGGGGTGCTTCTCATTATTGAAGCCCCTGAAGCTGCTGTTTACGGTTTAGACTGATCCGGGGCAGACATGAAATCTGCCGCATCTAAAAAAAAAACAATAATACTTGTACTCTGTTCTATAATTAAACTCAACAATCATCTCTGCTTGACCTCTTTAATAAGAGCTGAGGTCATAGTAGGTCACTCTCGCTTTGGACACCTTGAAGAGGAATTTTTATCCATTAGGGGTAGCTTTATTTATTTATTTTTTTAGATAGACAAAAGCTAGACATCAAACGCAGACCGACATCATATTTCCCCAACTTAATACGTCAATCAATGGCAGTTATAAGCTGTGGACTATGGGGTTCCATTTGTGCCAAAAATATGTTCATGCGTCTTCGCCAGAAGACTTCATCAGAAGACGCATGAACATATTTTTGGCACAAATGGAACCCCATACAGCTGTGAGGAGGTCCCAGGAAGGATTATATATATTATAATCTAAGTGTTTGTTTTTTTTTAAGTTGAGAACAATATTTCAGTTTGGTGTATAGACAATTTCCTGATTCACATATTTTATAAAAAACCTGAACTGACCATTTATTGTGTTGATTAATTTTTGGATGTTAGGCTGCCCTGCAAGGCTTTAAACCTAGGTTTGATAGCCACAAAGATATTCTCCTAGCCTAGTAAACTAGCCACACCCACCAGCGGCCCAAATCGTTTTCGCCTGCGACTGGTCTAGCCTCGATCAATGCCCCGGGCCCTAGAACTGGCGGGCCAATCACAACCCAGAGATGTGTTTTGAATTCCTGGATGCAAAGAGGAGGAAGTTTTGAGGGCGTGACAACAAAACTGCCCAACACTGGAGAAAGCACAACAAGGAAGATAGCAACAACTATTGAACGGTTCTCGTTTGATTCAGCTTTGGAATCAGTTTTGGAAGGATTAGACTTGGGGTTTTGGTTGAAACGTGAGCAGGGAGAGGCTCTACGCTCATTCATTTTTAAGAAGGATGTATACGTCATTTTACCGACAGGCTGTTTGTTTACACTCCCCCACCAGCTTTCCGTCGCGCTTCCTACGTCAGTCAGTTGCGCTCATTGGTCAGAGCGTTGGCCAATAGGCACAGACATGGTTTGAAAAACAAGGGGTTGTTCTCATCAACAATCTTCCGATGTCTCATTCATCGGGGCCAGACTAAATTACACATTTATTCTCCCTTTTAGTCTGGTTTATCAGCACATATCAAGGTGCTCATTTTGAGCCTGGATCAATTTATTTTTGATTATATTCATGGTGGAGAATCCTGCTTCACAGNTCAGCTTTGGAATCAGTTTTGGAAGGATTAGACTTGGGGTTTTGGTTGAAACGTGAGCAGGGAGAGGCTCTACGCTCATTCATTTTTAAGAAGGATGTATTCGCCATTTTACAGACAGGCTGTTTGTTTACACTCCCCCACCAGCTTTCCGTCGCGCTTCCTACGTCAGTCAGTTGCGCTCATTGGTCAGAGCGTTGGCCAATAGGCACAGACATGGTTTGAAAAACAAGGGGTTGTTCTCATCAACAATCTTCCGATGTCTCATTCATCGGGGCCAGACTAAATTACACATTTATTCTCCCTTTTAGTCTGGTTTATCAGCACATATCAAGGTGCTCATTTTGAGCCTGGATCAATTTATTTTTGATTATATTCATGGTGGAGAATCCTGCTTCACAGCAGCAGGTTGAGGCAAACGTACTCAAAATGTGCAGGGTCATCTTTGATGTCACTTTTCTTTCAACAGTTCACTGCAGTTCTTCCAGCACTCCACGCTTTCTTTCACTTTTTCTCATCTTCTCTCTCTTTCTCATCGCCAGGCTTGCCACAGGTTGGCCTGCTGTGTCTAAAAGTAGCTAGCACTGACTGACACAGCTCATTGGCTAATTAGCATCACGTGCAGCTTGGTCATGGAGGGCTTTACCGTACGAACAGGAGAAGCGACACAAGTGAAATTAGACACTGCTGTCGGAAAACATGCAGTAATTTATAAATGTTTGAAATCAGGTTGGGTCTGGATTAGCGAGCAGATGGGTCTGGATCCTGATCCTAGTGCGCTTATCCGTGACCTCTTCTTTATAGAGTGGACCAAAACAGAAATCATGCATATTGAACTGGAAGAACAGGTCCGCCCCTTAGGAATGGGGAGTCGTTGAGATCTTTTGTTAGCCTGCAATGCCTGATACTGGTCTATGCCTCTGGTATATGCCTCATGAAACAAAAGTCAGTTGGTATTAGGACTGCAACTAATGAATAATTTGCAAATCGATTTAAACTATTGATTATTTTTTCAATTATTAATCGCTTAGCCAAACCTTCCTTAATGAAGATTTTTTACAGTTCTATAACTTTTCTACACCAGGAGTTCTGGATAGAGCATATTGACAGATACAAAAAAAGTTTTTTTTTTTTTTCTTAAATGCTATTTTTTTTAAATATATATATAGAAATGTTTAAATTTTGGTATAATTGCTGCTCTTAGTGGTTTCTCTGTCAGCTAAAGGCATGTTTTAAACTCTCTATACTCCAGTTAACGATCAAGTGCTTACTAAATACTAAATTAGTTTACGATTATTTTAATTATCAATGAATCACAATTAATCCGATTAATTGTTTCAGCACTAGCTGGTTTATTGCCCCTTCAGTTGATCTTTTAAATGTTTATGATGCACATTCAACTAAGTAAATAGGATTCAGTCAGCTCCAAGAAAATAGAGATGACTAAATTGTTGTTCTTGCTTCCCTTCAGCTGGACAGGATGCCTTCCAGAAGGAAAACGGCAATTAAAATCCAGCCAGAGCGACAGAGTGGCTCAGATCAGAGCCTTTAATCTGTTACATTCCACTTTTTGATGTGACTCCTTTTCAATAAGTCTGAATCAGCTAAAAATGACCTGATGGAGGATGAATGTTACTGTGTGCTAAAGAGGTCATTTGATTCAGGCTTGTTAAACTTTTATCTAAACGTTGCAGGACAAAAGCTAGGACTTGAGTTTGAGAAGGTCAAGTCAAAGGCCAAATCTAAACCCAGCTTAAATCTACGACAATAATTGAAGATTGAAGCTTAGAGGTGCTCTCTGTCCAGGCTGACCAAGCTTGGAAGCTGTTTTTCAGTTTTGATTGGGGACGTTTTAAGAAAAACTCTGTTAATGTGGTTTATGAAGCGTTTTTCGTTCTTCTTAAAATAAATCTTATTTTCTGAGAGGGATTCTCTTTATGGGAAACATGTGAGATGAATTAGATGGTAAAGCCTCTGTGACAGACAGCCTCTGTTTGTTTAGTGTGAGCACTCTGAGCAAACAGCATCTGGTTAGTAGGGAAAAAAACAAAAAAACAACAAACTTTGATGTCATCAGTGAACCGGGATGCTGTTTGTTGGGAAATAATTCAAATAATTTGATTGTTTTAATAATTGTTTGCTATAGATTCATCCAAATGTGACCAGATGTTCAACACAACCTCCATATTTGTCTTTTTTTTAACACTGACTCAAACGTTTTTTTATCATTATTTTCAGCTTATATGGGAGGAATCTGGTAAGAATCACTGCTGAGAAAACATGTCAGAAGATTAAAAGATAATAATAAACTTTACCTAGAGCCATGGATAGTTTTAAGTTTATTTATGGTGTTTTGCGAAAGTATTCACACTCCTTTTTTCACACTTTCGGTGTTACAACACACACTTCAATTAGATCAGGATTTTGTGCGAGGGTTCATTTTGAAGCTGTGCATAAATTATAAAACACAGTGTTTTAAATGTAGTTTTAAAAACCCAGAACTCAAAAGTTTAGCCTGCATATACTGGGTGTCCAGTTTTCATGAATCATTACTTTGTGATCTTCTTGCTGCATTTCCAGCTGCAGGTCCTTAGGGATATTTCTCCACCAGCTTCTTACGGCCCGACCCGACTAAGATATTTGGCCAGACTTCTTTGCAAACCTGCTTAGCCTCAGTCAAACTGAATGACTGCAGCTAGCACGTTTCAAATCTTGTCACAGATTCATTTGATTTACATCTAGTTTTGAGCTTTAGTTTAAACCTTTCAGTTGTTTTTCTTTAGGGTGTATGTTTGACGTTATTGTCCAGCTGGATGGTTAACTTCTCTCTTCAGTCTTTTTAGCCTTTTACTTTTGTTTTCTTTAGTCTTTAACATTTATTTTATTTGATTTTCCTGTGTTTATTCATCCATTTTCCAAGTATTCCCACAGCATGAATATCACTGCTGTTTTTCACCTAAGACATGTTGAGTCCAGGGTGATGTGAAGTGTTAGTTTTCAACTTTTCTTTTTTTTTAATTGTCATTACACTGTCATAAGTACAGAGCAACGAACTCTCTGCATTTAACCCATCCCCTTGGCGAGCAGTGGGCTGCCATTGTGCGGTGCCCGGGGAGCAGTCTGGGGTTAAGGGTCTTGCTCAGGGACCCAGACTAGCAGTCCGCAGTGTGAGGGACTAGAACTCAGAACCTCCAAGACCTAAGCGCTAACCACTAGGCCACCTCCTCCCCTATTTCCGCCACACATTTAGATTCTAATGACTTTCTTTCAACAATAGTTTCCCTATGATAACTTCAGCATAAGAACCAGATTTATGGAGCACACTACTAGTTGTTCTGTCAACAACCATGTTTGTGAGACACTGTGCTGCCAAAGGTTTCTCTCATTAACCAATTGAGTATTCCTGTTTTGTTTTTTTTCTTTCTGTCACTCTCTGTGACATTAAGACTCTAACGCATATAGTCTGTTTTCAGTGGTCTAATTCATTTGTTTTTTGTTGTTTTCCTGCAGGTTTTCTCTCTTGTTGCTGGACCTGGAGGAATATTACTTTGAGCAGCACACTGGTTACCACCTGATCAGCAATTCAAGAAAAGAGAAGTAAGCTACAGCATGAAACTAAATCTGAACACCTGCTTCGCATGATGAAAAGACTTTATCAGACTTTAGCCTGAAATTTTGAAGACGTGAGCTCTGATGTTTCACTACTTTTATCATTTAAAACACAGTTCTGGCTTGAACCTGTTAAAGGATCGGTTCAAATATTATATGATTAAAAAACTAAAAAGAAATTAATATTAAACAATCAATAAATATTAACATAGTGAGTCTGTTTGAAAGCTGAGCTTAACTCTACTTTCCTTCATTTTGGAAAATGAATGATTTTCGCTCTCAGAGTTAATGTTAACAGCACTGATCAACTTAAACACATTAAAAAGCACAACTCCTCCAGCTGTGCAGTGGACATGATCACATTGTTCTGTTTTAGGTTTGCTCGGCCTCCTTCCTTGTCCTAAAGTTTGCTTACTTTATACAAACAGCCTTTCTGCTGTTCATTTACTGTTTTCTGGAGTTCATGATGTCACATCTTAAGTAAATAATTACCCTTATTCTTAGAAAACAACCTAAAACAAGCAACTATGTTCCTGCCCTCCACTAAAGCCTCCCCCAAAAAGCTGTTATGTATTTTATGAAATGATAAGGAAATGTTTCATCTTTTAAAAGTGAAATGAAAGTAAATAAAACCTGATCTTAGAAATTTTGATTCTTTATACTTTTACCAACAGTTCTATTATTTCTCTGAGATTTATTCCATTTTTTTACTGTAGTTTTATTTGATACAAAGTAGAAACAGTGCTGCTTTTTTCTTCTTTCCAGAAAAACCCGAGGGTCCATTAAGGTTTGCTCCAGATCTATCATATTTGAGCCTGACAGTCATTCAGAGCCGATCCTAAAGGTTTGTGTTGATATTTGAAATGCATTTCTAATCCTTCACTTAATACAGATTATTAAACTGCACTTAGATTTAGCATAATGGCACCTTCTTAACACTTTTACCTTGGAATCATGAAAGGATTGGGTTTTTGAAAGCTAAGAAAGTCAAGTTTATAATTCTTTTTTTCATATATTGATTTATATTTTATTGTCCTTCACAGATTAAATTTACAAACTAATAAGGTAATGCAGAGCCAATACGTTAAGATTGTCACAACAGGTTTTCCTTGTGTGCCTCTATAATGATACATTAGGTTTTGAACATAAAACGTTAGCAAAACAAAGAGAAAAGGAAATAATTTAAGTGAAATTGTAGCTTTGAACAGGGATGTGGTATAAATAACTCTTATGCACTGGAAAAAAATCAAAATCTAGATAAGTAATTTTTTCTTAAAATAAGTGCATTTGTTCTTGGATTGAGAAGGTAAGAGATACATTTTGCCAATGGAACAAGACAATTTACCTTTAAAATAAGAAAACACAATTAAATTGTCTTATTTCAAGTGCATGTTATCAAATTATCGTATTTTAACCCTTTATAGGGCAAGTTAGCGTTTTTTATCACTTGTATACTCTTTACAATTAGAGTTCCCCCCCGTCCCTCAGTGAGTTCTAGAAGTACAAGATCTATATCCAGCCATTCAGCAAAGATGCTGCTACATGTCTGCACATCTTATTTTGGCATTTGACCATTTAGATGAGCCCTTGAATGATATAGTATCTACTGTAAATTAAGTTGGTATAAAAAAGTTAACAAGTCAAAAAATTTTTTAAAAAGTAAAGTTAAAAACTTAATAAGCCTAGTTAACAATTATATTTAGGTTTATAAACTAAAAAATGTAAGTGCCAGTATCGGCATTAATGGCTCTAAGGTTATGTTGGACCAAAAAAAAAAAAGTGTTTCTTTTCCTCTCACAGTGTTTTTCATGAATTTCTTATAAAAGTACTTTTGTTATTTTTCTTAATATATTCGGGAAAGTTGGCATTTCTTATTATTATATTGTCATTAATTTCTGCCTTGAAATATCCATATTTTTTTAATGTACAAAGGTAAAAGGTAAATGTCTTGTCCTGGATTCCAATAACACTATTGGCTTGAAAATTGAATTTCGAAGTATTTCACTAACTGCCCTAAAAAGGGTTAAGAGTTAAAATACCTATTACTTTGGCAAAACTATCTCATTTACCTAATCAAATTAAGGGTAAATACACTTGATTTAAGAAATGTTTTACCTACTTCTAGATCGTTTTTCCAGTGCGACATTCCTTATATTATAAATGTCCTTTCCTCATTCTTGTGTTTCCTCCATTAAATAAACATCCAGCCTTCCCAATAAGCCCCTAAACTAAATCTATTCTATGTTGCTTTATATACTTTTGATATTTTTAAATTTCTCAATTTCCAGTCTAATAGATGCGGTTAGTTTTTCCATATAAATGGTTAGCATTACATTAAGTCAGTCATCCACATTTGGAAACAAATCATTTCGCCATCCTCTGGTTATTGCTTTCTTACAAGCCAACAACAAAATTAGAAGTAATATATAATCGTTTCAATAATTCACGACTGTTCTCATAATGGTCTGTTTTTTTCTTCTTCATGCAAATCGCTGATTGACATATGATAAACTTTAATGATCCCACAGTGGGATCATTTATGCAAAAAAGCAGTAAAAATATTTCTGTGTCAGTTTTTATAGTGTATTCAAACTGGTTCATGATGTCTGTGCAGGTTCCTCTGCGAGACTGTCAGAACATTGAGTCTGTGGAGAAAGAAAACAATCCGTTCAATGAGTGAGTGTCCTTTCATTTCTAAACACTGAATATTTGTTGTTTTGTCAAACCGGTTCCTTTACTGCCAGTTGTTTTGCAACACTGCTTTCTGTTCTGTTTTTGAATTTTTTTACACCGTGACCCAAATCTGATCTGTTTCCAAAGTCTTTATTTTTTTGCGTTTGTCCTGTTTAGCCAATTCAGCTTGGGGATTATTTGTCCCAGAACTAGCTAATAGCCCAACGACTTTGCTTTCTCAAGCAAAACTAAAGCTTCAAAAGTCTTTGAAACCCATCAGATATTTATGTTTTTTGTTTTCTCAGTCCTAAACCTCCGGTCATCACAGTTTCATGTGAACAGGTGAGACTTTCTGTGGCTGCATTTCTTTTTTTCTTTCTGAGTCCAAGCGCTCTACTGACTAAAAGCAGCTAATCCATTTTCCGTTTTTTTCCTCAGGTGATTTTCATCAAGGAAAGCAACGTCATAGCGCCTTACAGAAATGAAAGGGTGAGTCAGCTGGAGCTGAGGAGAAGATGTGCTCCTCCCAGTAGTTTTAATTGCCGTTGTTAAAAACTGTTTATCTCTCTGAGCTTGCTGTTTGATCCATATAATTATAAACTAATGCAATGGCTACAGTTTTTCTGTCTCTTTTAGTTTCTGTTTCTACAACAATAACATGCATAACCTTAAATAAACTTGCCTTCTCACTTTGGCAGGGATCAAAAAAATTAACCTTTGAATTAGAAACTTGGAGTAAAACAGAAGATGTGGTTCAGACATTAATGCAGGTATGTGGCTTTTTTAATATTTTTAAATCTGATTTTAAATTGATAAAGTTATTTGTATCTTGAAAGTAGTTATTTGAAGAAGAAAGCTAATCTTTACCGTACATGTTTCATAGAGCATTAATATGGATTTATCAGTCTAGCTAGATAAAAGCAACGATATTATTAAGACGTTAAAAACAAAGGAATGTTAAAATTAGAAATGAACAGCAAATCAAAAGGAAGCTAAAGCAGGATAAATTGGTTAACATGTATCAGATAAGTAGAGCGACAGCAACGTGGACAAATTTAAAAATGAGCTCTATATATAAACAGCACCAATTCACAAAAACTTATTTCAGTAATTTAAGTAAGAGGGCATTAAACTGTTATTCCTTAGAAGACGTAGGACCTAAAACATCCATCCAGCATAGAGATGAGTACCTCATCAACAAAGGTTTTCAACAGCTGCCTCCCATATTTAATTTAATCCAAGAAAGAAACACTACTTTTTGTCAGAACCTTGGACAAGAAAATCTGCCGAGACTTTGTTTAACAGAGGAGAAGCCTTAAGAACAAACCTAAACAAAAAAAAGTCAAAGATTTACAATCCAAATAGGAAGCCTAAATGTTCCTGATGGACACCAGATGGAAACTATTGACAATGTCAGCTTCACACAATGGATTTAATGGAGTTGGTCTAAGTATTAACTTCTTTGGGGAAAAGTAGGAGTGTCCTGATGCGAATTTTTAATTTCAGATAGAATACAGATATTGGAGCAGTGAGTATTTGCTAATACTGCTGTTCAGCTGATATGATTAGCTTGAAACATACATGCTTTTATTACTTATTTAATATTGTTGAATGTTAGAGAAGGCTTGATCAAGTGGTATTACTTAGAGAACAATAAGAATAACTGACGCATTTAAAATTAATCAGTAGGTTACATAAACTCAAAGCCTAGACAGCAAAAATGATTTACAATTAAATAAAATCTAAAAAAAAATATATATATATATAGAAGAAACTTGTGTATGCCAAGTTTTAATCTCAGCTGTGGGATACAAGCACCGGTAGATAGAAATGCTAAAGAAGAATAAATGCTGGAGCAAATATCAGAGATTTAGACACAGGCGGATAAAATTCAAGTTTTTATATATTTTTTTATTCTGACTGATATTGGACTGATTGGATCGGGACCTATTAAAAACCTTTTTTCTATTCATCTTAGGGCCAATCAGTGAGAAGTACTCTGTTTGTCAAATTGCAGGAATACCAAGCCCCCCAGTACAAACAAAATTGTAATAAAAAACATTTGAAAAACCAGAAGTGATTCAGGATGACCTTAGTAAAGCCTGTAGAAAAGAAGTGGTCAAATACAGACTCAGGGTAGTAAAACCGGTGAATCTCAATACTAGTGTTTAAGATGTGTAATATTAATTTAACCAGATAACAGAGACAAATCAGGTTACCTTTTATAAGCACTGGCAACACACTTCTATGCTTTTATTTAACAAGATGTGTGTTAAAGACATTGAATTCTAGCTGTTCCTCAAAGTGTCATAAAACTGTGCCATAAAGTTGTTAATGTGCCAATTAATCGCTGCCTTAGGTAAACATTGTTAGGGCGATGGAGGGATCTCTTTACTTTTTTTCCAAAATGGTGGAATCAGATGGTGAGCACACCTATTTGCTCGGCTTCTTTTCTCATACTGTCGCAGTCAAAGTAACAATAATAAACACTTGGGGCCTGGTGGCAAAACAAAGAACAACCGAAATGTTCTTGTTCTGTGGTAATGTTGTTCTCAGTAGGCCAGGAATGTATTCACATGTTAAATATTGAACCTGGTTGAATCCTACTTTGATTTTCTTTTTATTTCGTCAAATAAATTTGGTGAAATTGTTTAATCTGCTCTTTATCTGTGGGCTTGTGTCTTTTTTTAAATATATTTTTGACTTTTATTGTCCTTTTTTTCTCCTAAATCTTGTAGCTCCACAGGGCTTCCTGTCTGGACAAACTAGGAGACCAGACTGCCATGGTGAGTTGATCATTACCTAACCCCGTCTCATATCTCTAAAGCCTGTTAGATAATAAATGTAACATTTAAAAATTGATTATTTGCTTCCCAGCAACACATATTTACTCTAAAATTTCTGTTTATACATTTTTAGATTGCTGCTAATCTGCAGTCCAGACTGGCAAGGACGTCATTTGATAAGAACTGGTGAGTAAAAGCCTATATTATAGAGATTACATGCATTTTTCATTGGTTTTATTCCTTTTAGTAGCCAGTATTGTGGTTTAACCGTGATGGAATATACCACTGCTCTGCTGTAAAGTTTTCAGAGTGTTGCAGAGAATCCCCACATGGAGTGTGCTGTAGAGATGGTGACGCCTCTTGTGTCCAATCCCGGCCATGTCTGCGTTACAAATGAAAACCTTTACTTCCAGCCTCTTAATGGACATCCGGTAAGTCCACAGACACAGTAGTCGCCATTAAGAGGAGGATGTCAGCAGCTCTTTTAGCTAATTTCACACGAACACTAGTAACATCAAGTTTTTTCAGCAGCATGTGATCCAAATCAGACTGAATGAAGTCAGGAGAATCTACAAAAGAAGGCATGGTCTCAAACCTTTGGTGAGCTTCTTTGAAGGTTCAGAAATCCTCCTGTAAACATCACCTTTAACAACAGTGATGTTTAACGTGCATCTGTTTCTGCTGTTGGATGAACTGTGTGTTTGTTTAGGGGCTGGAGGTGTTCTGTAGTGAGAATAACCTTTGCTCAGACATCTACCTGAAGTTCTACGACCCAGCCGACAGAGATGAAATCTACTACTACATCGCTACCTTCCTGGGTAAGAAAACTCACGCGTGCCTAAATAGTAGAGTAAATGTTGAAAAGATTGTCCAGTTATTCTGAAAAGAGCACATGCTCTGGTTGAAGTACCAGCTTTTAATGATTAAAAGACTGATACCACAAGAAATCTTTTCAAAGTTGTTGTTTTTTTTTTCCCATGCAGTTTTGTAGAAATTTATATTACGAAACAAGTCTGTTGAGGAATTTCCACTTTTATCTGAAGTTTTAATTGATCCAAGTAGTGAAGTTTGCAGAAATTCAGTCAGATGTACTCTTTAGGTTAAGATATAGTTTGACAGATGGAAAAAGGTGTCCATAAAACAATTGACAGCAATCTATGTACACTATGGCACAGTGAGAAGTGTTGATAGATGGAGAAAAACCATAACAGCAATGAGATAACTAAAACAAAAAAACAAAAACAAACAGAAACTGGTTAGAGGAAGGCCACTGCAGCAGTGATGAAGGAGCTGCATGACTTTCTGCAGATTGTGGCTCATTTGTGAGCAACAGTCTCCCGTAACCTTCATAACTCTGAAGCATAAGGAAGGTTGCACAACAGAGGTCTCTCTTTTAAGAAAAACATTCAGGGCTAATAAAGTCCTGCAACAATGCACTATGGAAAAGCAAGCCTTCAAGATCACAAAAAACTAGCATCCTAAAATAACATACTTAAGCTAGTATTCAGTGCAAAGGAAAATTACAGTTTTGGTTAAAAATAATCGCAATTTTTAATATGGCAATATCTTTCAGCCCCATTCAGGGCTCACTAATAACTCCCTATGTTTTGTAGGGTTATGTGATATGATCCAATATAACTAAGACGTTTATAAAAAAGCTAAAAATGACATAATATCTGGATGTACCTGAAGAGGGGTTTGGACCAGATGTCAATTTGAATAGGTTTGGAGACTGTTTGCATGGTGGAGTAGAGAAATATAACCAAGTGCAGGCGTGGGATGCTGCCAAAAAGAATCAGCACTGAAATTCTATCCATAGTTACTTCAGTATTGCTTTATTTCAAAGAAAAAATCTCTACTAGAAATTGTTTTTTTTTTAATTGAAAACTTAGATGCATGATTAAAGGTAGAAGAAATATTTAATGTTCTCACGTATGCCGCACATGTCCTGAAATTTTCCAATGTTTATATGCGGTTCCCTTAATGATCCCCCAACTTTGATGTTTTTTTTTCAGTTAATTAAGCAGAGATGGCAAAAGTACTTACTTTCCGTACTTGAGTAAAAGTACAGATACTTGTGTTAAAAAATACTCTGGTAAAAGTGGAAGTACTGATTAAACTTCTTTACTCAAGTTAAAGTACCAAAGTACAGGCTTGTAAATTTACTTAAAGTATAAAAGTAAAAGTAGAAACCACTTTTTTCATGCCGTTGCCTACATTTTAAATGGATGTCTGCCAATAGGACTAGATCTCCGTTGTGCTCATTTTTAATCATCTCGTCGTCCATGCTACTATGCTAACGCCACCGCCACCAAGCTGCAATGATTTGCCGCGAATGAATCTGTCGATTCATCTTGTAGTGGTGCGTCAAATGCAACGTAGATTCCCATCCAATTAGATTGAATTTGGTATTGATGACGTGAAAAATAATAACGGTAACTCCATTGAAATGATTCAAAACTAAAGTAACGAGCCAATTTTTTTAAATGTAGGGAGTAGAAAGTACAGATATTTCTGTAAAAATGTAAGGAGTAGAAGTAAAAAGTCATCATAAAAATAAGTAGTAAAGTAAAGTAAAAATATCAGAAAAATCTACTTGGGTACAGTAACGAAGCATTTGTACTTCGTTACTTCCCATCTCTGTAATTAAGTTAGTATTATAAGCACCAATGAATGACATTAATACATATAAAAAAATCAAGCTTTTAGGGAATGCGCCCTTGTGAGCTTTTCTTTTGTGAACACATTCCCCTCACACACACGCAACAACAAAAAAAATCCACTTTTGCAGTCACTTCACATATTTTGGCAGGTTTTTAACACCAAAACACAAGTTTAAAGAAAAGAAGTACAATTCTGGGTGATGACACCTTTAAACCTGAACCCTGCTGTTAAGTGAAAGGGAAGTCAAACCATTTTACAAGTTTTACCTAGCTTTAGTATGAGTGAATATCCACTTTAATGAACACTACTCAATATTTTTTTTCCTCTCAAGAATTTCTTCTACTACTGTGTTATTATGCATTAATGCATTAGGAAAACATCCTATGAGTTTAAAACTTCAACAGTGGAGTGTGAGGGATTTATAATACAGAAAAGATTTAAAAATACAGGATTAAAGGATTTGAAAATGGTAGAATTTATTATTTGCTTTAAAATACAAATGAAGACTGTTTTGGTACATTCTTTATTGTTGGTGTTAAAAGTTTAAAAAATGAATCAGATCTGTTTTTGTTTTCGTTTTTTAAATAGAGAACCATGTTAAGGAGCACACAGCAGAGAGTTACATGCTGCAGTGGCAAAGAGGGCATCTCAGCAACTATGAGTATCTCCTCCATTTGAATAACCTGGCTGACCGCAGCTGCAACGACCTCTCTCAGTACCCCGTCTTCCCCTGGGTCATAGCAGACTACACCAGCACGCACTTAGGTGGGTCAGTCTGTGTGTTACAGGCCAAAAAAACAGCAGGAGGATGTGTGGAAAAACTGCAGATGTAGCAGAGGTTCTTATTCAGGACTTTTTTTTATATAATTTACCAGACTTATCAAAAGCAGCCACATTCAGAGACCTGAGTAAACCCATTGGGGCCTTGAATCAAGAGCGGCTTGACAGACTCCTGGTGAGATGCTGAAGCAGTTCTGTTTTTAAGCTCTTGCTATGTGGAGAGAGACACTCCTCTGCAACCTCTGCTGCTCCTTTCTTACAGACCCGGTACAGAGGCATGCCGGAACCCCGCTTCATCTACGGAAGTCACTACTCATCGCCCGGATACGTCCTGTTTTACCTGGTCAGAGTCGGTACGCTGCAGCACTAAACTTGGATTGTCAGCTTTTGCATACAGATATACGATGATGCAGTTACCACCCTTTTAATAAATGGTATCTGTTTGGTAAACATAAAATCAGATGTATAGATTTGGATCACATGTAAATGAAGCTTCCCTCGCTCTGTAGCTCCAGAGCACATGCTGTGTCTGCAGAATGGCCGATATGACCACGCAGACCGCATGTTCAACAGGTAAGATTTTTACCAACTTACTTAACTGCCAAAAAACCCCACTCTTCTGTATCCTGATTTCCTTTATTAACTACTATTAAAATGCTGTTATTTTCAAATTTCCAACTAACATTGGTAATGTCTATTTACTTTTGAAAAATAATACAATAGTTTATATGTGAAATTAAAGAAGACCTTCATATTTTTCAAGACACAATATTTGTGTCTTATTGGTGCTTTTTATTTCTTACAGCATCAATGAAACATGGAAAAACTGCTTAGAGGGAGCAACTGACTTTAAAGAGGTAAACGCTAAAAGTGTTTGCCGTATAGGTACGGCAAACAGAGGTGATTATGATCAACAGAGAAACAGAAAAAACTTCTGTGTACACCTGATTTAACCATGGTTGCATGCAAATTGTTGTGATTGAGCATCAGACCAAACTTTGTTTCAGAAAGTAATGTTATCGTTAAAACCACCAAAGTAGGGATCAAATCAAGGCAAACTGGATAAGATTTTGTCTTAAGAATTCGGTTTAGTCTAGAGTTTGTGGTACTGGGAAACCTTAAATATGGAGTTGTATACCAGAGATGTATGGATTGAACTGTTTTGTTCGGCCATTTTAAAGAATTAGAGAAATGATTAAGGAAGCACTTTGACAAACATGCTGAAGCCTCTTCATCCAACATCTGTGGAGAAGTATATTATATAAATGTATGTTTTATTTGTGTTCTTGGTATTTCAGCTGATCCCAGAGTTTTATGGAAGTGATTCCAGCTTCCTGGAAAACAAGTTGAATCTTGATTTGGGCCGAAGGCAGAATGGAACCTTAGTTGGTGATGTTGTTCTTCCTCCGTGGGCCTCAGGTGAGCTTCCTGTAAAACTGTGTTAAAAAGACATCCTTTATAGTCTGGAAGAGCCTGGAGTTTTTATGAAGTTATCTCCAGAATGAATGAGGGAAAATATTTTATTTAACCAGTTAAGAAAGTTAGGAACTAGTTCTTATTTATAAGGTCGATCTGGCAGCAGTAAATTAATTCTGACTTTGTTCCACATCCAGTCTGTACAAAAGTTCCATCTGTTTGTTTTTGCAGTCCATGTTTTTTTTTTTTTCACATTCATTACTCTACAAATATTTTTTTGTTTTTAGGTATAATGGAGGATTTTTGCAAATTTTTGAAAAGACCTGCCCTCTCCACTTAAAAAATAAATAAAATAAATGGACATGCACAACCCTGTACCCGCTTTTGAGAGAGAACGCCTATTAAATGCGTGCGACAGCATGAAGGAGCCCATTTCCCCTTATGCACACGCTTTTTAAAAGTTGCTGTTCTCATAGCTCATACAACCTTACTGCATCCGAACGTCCACCCTAACCCCTAAATCCCTCTATATAGAGCGTGGACTATATAGTGGACTTTATATCGAACGCAGTTAATTGACCGTTCGGACAGATCACTATTTTTTGCTCCCAGTTGGTCACGTAACTCCTCCACCTCGTGCTGCCTGCGCCATCTTTGTTATTAGTCACCACTGTTATTAGTCGCCACTGTCCCATAATGCTTTGCGATGACCGTCTGAATCCGTTGCTCACCACACATATACACCTGAATGTGCGCATGCACAGAAAATTGTAGCTAATAGGACAAGCACGTAGAACAGCCTTATGTTAGGAGGACCACTTATTTAGATGATCCACCCAGAAATCAAAGATCATCCTCTATACCTTTAACATAAATATTATTATTATATCTATCCTAAAAAAGGCCTGAAGATATGTTTAAAACTCTATTAATTTTTTTTCTTTTTGGTGTTTTTTTTTTTTTTTTCACAGATGCAAGTGATTTTCTTAAAAAGCAGAAGATGGCTCTGGAGAGCCAGTACGTATCAGAACACCTTCATGAATGGATTGACTTGGTGTTTGGCTTCAAACAGAAAGGCAGTGAAGCTGTGGCAGCTCAGAATGGTACCAGAGCCACAGTTTTTAGCTCGCTTTCAACTCAAACTGTTAAATATAAAGTTTAATCTTTTATCTTGTTTTGTTTTAGTGTTTCACCATTTGACCTATGAAGGCGGGATTGACTGTGACAGGTGTGAAAGAAAATCAGACCAGAATTATTCATTCTTCCAGATAAATCTGCTAGATTATCACTTTTATCAATTCTTTCTTTGTCCGTCTTGGAAGCATTGAGGACACAGATCAGAGAATAGCGATGCTGACGCAGATCCTGGAGTTCGGCCAGACGCCCAAACAGCTCTTCACCAGCCCACACCCTCAGAGGATCACACCCAGGCTTCAGAATATTACCCGGAGCTCAAGCATCAACTCCACCGTCAGTGAGCTGTCCCCTGGTAAGGAGACTCTTAACAGCTCAGAATCTCTGACTTGTGCCTCTGCGTTAGTGGTAATAGCTCTCTTCATCCACTACTTCTTTACCGGGGAAATAAAGCTTAAATAAAGAATTCAATAATTGTCTTTGTTCCAATACTACTTTTGTTCTGATTATGGGAAGTAGGTGTGCTTGATTAGAGGTGGAAATGAAACCTCAATGAGCTAAATTAAGCTATAATCATTCTCTGAGTAACCCAGAAACAAGATGCTAGGTCTAATCAACGTCAATCATTTGTTGAGATTTTATGTGATTAATCAAACCTCCTTCCTTAATTGAAAAAAAAGAAAAATCAAAGTTAGTGGCTTTTAAACATTTAGGTGAACCTTTCTGGATCTCAATTTTTTACAACTTCTATCTTTTTGTAGCATTGATATGAATTAACCTGCATGATTGTATTAATAAAAAAGATTATTTTGTCATCCTATAGTGTCTTTAAAGTTAGGCACTGTGTTATGTTTCAAAACAGGCTGTTTTCCTTCT
>NW_015151167.1:160509-185581 GCF_000732505.1 Cyprinodon variegatus | reverse complement strand
GGGGGTGAGTAGAAAATGAAGGCTAATCATGTTTTGGGTGTACTATTCCTTTAATAAAAAAATATTCTTTTGTCATCCTATAGTGTCTTTAAAGTTAGGCACTGTGTTATGTTTCAAAACAGGCTGTTTTCCTTCTTTGCCCAAAACTTTAACTTTTGTTTTTGTTACGCAAATTTGCTTTTTCATCCTTATGGCTTCATCAGAGTTGAGGTTCTTTGATTGTTTTTGCCCGTTTCACCCATTTTCTCTAAACTTTTCTGAATTTCTTGCTTCTCATGATGCTTTTTTTCATACTGAAAGCCTTTCCAGTAATACTTTTTTTATTTTTTTATTTGTTTATTTATTATTAGGATCCCCATTAGCTGTGCTTTACACCCAGCTACTCTTCCTGGGGGCCACATCATTAAAATACAGTATACAATATAAATTCATAAACATGTTTGACAGATTACAAATATCATATACATATCAATTAGACTGAACATTCATAGAAAAGGGGAAAGTTACAATTTAAAATTTTAACATTTTATGAATAAGTTACAATAAATTAGAATATGAAATTATTTCATTTATAGATAAGTTGCTCCTAAAAACTTCTTAAGTTGCATTTTAAAAGCAGATTTATGTAAAATTTTTATGAGAATTAATGGCAATGAGTTCCATTCTTTCATTGCTCTGTAAGTAAAGGTGCATTTGAGAAAATAAATTTTCGCCCTACAAATTACAAATCGTCCTTCAGCTGCATGTCTCGTGGCATAACCATGAGAGTCCAAATTATTATTATTTTTTTGTTGAAATTAAGTGAAAATGACTTTTTATAGAGTGACTCCTGAGAACATTTTGAAGCACTACATATGTCCAAAGCCGATATTAATATCAAATATCGGTCCAATATTAGCCAAAAGAATAATATTGGATTTTAAAAATTTCTGATATTTTCATGCTGATAGAAAAACTCTGCCTCAGTCAGTTGTTTTTTTAATACCCTTTGATTTTGACTTTTGTTCCCTAATATTACTTGATGAAGCATTTTCTAACAATCTATAGTATGAATTAGGTAATAAAAGCCAGTATGAGTCATGCTAATATTGTATCGATCAATATTGGTATCGGACAATTCTCCAAGCTGAAATGAATAAAGAAGTTTTATCGGGACATGCCTACTACATTTTATTTTTCGCAGTATCATTATAAAGAAACCTAAATACAGTTTTTAGATTTTTGTTTATAAAATGTCTTTTAAAAACCCAGGCATCTATTAGCTGGTTTGTGTTGATCAATCACATAAAACCAAGTATTTTTGTTTGGACTTTACTGTAATAAAATGTAGAAAAAACTCAAATAGATGTGAATACTTTCTGTATGTTGTGCCGATAAAGAGCAATGTGCTGTTTCAGTGTCTCTGTGTGAGGACTCCTCCTTTGAAGACCTGACTGAGGAGAGCAGGAAGATGGCCTGGGCAAACATGGGAAATCTGAAACGGATCTCCAGCCACAAAATCCATAAAGAGTAATCATAAGTTTGGCTCTAATATAATTCAGTGGAGAACAGAGTGGAAAATGTTAGTTTCAATCATGACAGTGAGTAAATGCATAAGAAGCAGAGAGCATCATCTGCTTGAAAGTGTTTTTATCTTTCAAACTGTTTGGTCTGTAGTCTTTATAGTCAGAGAGTGTGTCATACTTACTGTCTAGATCTCTAATTAACTCTGTCCAGAGCGGTGACGGGTATTGCTGTGAGTCGAGATGGAGCTTCTATCTTCTCCACATCTCAAGGTGTGCAATAACAACCTGTTAAAATGGCTGTGTCACCCCTCTTAAATGGTCCTTTTCTTTAGATCAATTTAAACTTAAAGTGTTGTATAAACTTGATATGCATCTTTATTTCAGACTCCACCCTGAAAATGTTCTCCAAAGAGCTGAAGGAATTCCAGAGGAGTGTTTCCTTCTCTAACATGGTACCCAGCTCAGTTTCCTCCATTATCTGGTTTCCTTTATGAAAAACAGGTCACCTTTGTAAACAGCAACCCCCTCCTCCCTGTTTTTCAGGCTTTATCCTCATGCTTGATGTTGGCTGATGGCAAAACCGTCATCTGTTCCTCATGGGACAACAATGTGTGAGTAGTGTGTGCGCACAATTATTGCAATTTTGAATGTGTGCTTCTTGACCTCCTCTTTCCTCCCTGGCAGCTATTTCTACTCCATCCCGTACGGCCGGCGGCAGGACACGTTGATGGGTCACGATGATGCTGTCAGTGACATGTGTTGGTTTGATGACAGACTCTATACGGCATCCTGGGATTCCACCGTTAAAGTAAACATAAGAACTTCCTGCTATTTGTTTCTTGCTTTTCAGACCAGAATTGAAAGGAGACAAAACCAGTTTTTCTAATCATTCTAACCCTATGAAAAACATGGTAAAAAGCTTAAAGCTTCTATATTCTGTTGTCGGTACAGGGTATAAACTCTCCCTTAATGCTTATAGAACAAAGATGAAGCCAAAGTGGGAAACATTTGAGTAAAACAATCAAAAAGAGGTTCAGTATGTTACAGAAAAAGTTTTATCTTATTCTCTCTGAGGAATATTGATCTCTTTTTCTTTTTAAAAAATTGTAAAAAAATGTTTTAGATCTTGTAAAAAATCTTTTGGAACATAGATTGATGGAAAAACGATCGCTCCCACTCTACTACGTTTTAAGAGCAAACTAGATTCAAGAGAGAATATAATCTATTTTTTGCTACTTATTTACATTTACAAGAAGAACCTAGCTATTTAACTCTTCATTCCTGTAGAAAAAGAAATGTTGTAGTGTAGATTGTTGTTTTCATGCAAAGTATTTGCATTTTGGAACTTATTGATGAATAAGGCCACTTTGTGTTAGATTTAGGTATAGAGTAAATTATTTTATGATATGCTTCTCCATAAAGTCCCACAATAGATACATCTGGCCCATTCTTTTACTAAAAAAAGTGAAACAGGTTTATTACTCTCTCCTTTGTCTTTGTCTATGGCAGCTGGTGTCTTATTGAGCACTAATTTATTGTTTTATTTGTTTTTCCAGGTATGGCAGTGTTCCTCCAACAACCAGTCCAGTCATAAAAGATGCCAGTTTGAGCCGCTGGCTGAATTGGAGCATGATGCTGGGGTGAGTCTAATCCTCATATCTCTGAATCACTTTATTTAAACACTTGCATCTAAAAAAACAAAACAAAAAAAAAAACAAAAAACAATGTTATTTACGCTATGCGATGTTTTCTTCTTCCCATATAGAGCCAAAGCAAATTGCAGGATTCTGAACTGGATATTTGTGTTATATTTTAGGTAAACTCGGTCAGTCTAAATCCCACTGGAACTCTGTTGGTTTCTGGTTGTAAAGACGGGTCAGTCACCATCTGGGACACCAGCAGCTACCAAACCCTTCAGCAGGTCCACTGCCATGCTGGGACCATCCACCATTCAGCCTTCAGCCCTGGTCCGTGTCAGACTTGCAAGCTACTCACTTTTTTGTGTTGTTTTCTGGTAGATCTACTGTAGAATATGGCTAAATAATCTCATTATGCACATTTTGATCAAGTCTATGTTCATTTGCAGAACACAAACCTCTTTGGCTCCAAAGGACATGAGCTTCTTTTTAAATCATTTTCTACTCCTTAAGAGAAAATGTAGAATTTTATTTTTATCCCACTGTGGAAAAGTCCTGTTAATGTTATCAGTATTTGAGGAGCTGGAAGTATATTTCAGAACTCTGATGGTCTAGAAATCTTAAGCTCAACCCAGTCTGTGGTTGTTATTTTCATCAGATAGCAGACATGTCCTCAGCGTTGGTGGTGACTCCTGTATGAAGGTCATAGATGTTCAGACTGGAATGGTCATCTCATCCGTTAAGGCTGAAGAAGAGCAGAGGTAAAAAAAACAAGTACAAAAAAAACAACAAAAAAATATGTTTTTTTGCGATGAAGATGGTCTCTAAAGCTATTTAATATCTTTAAGGCTGTAGGATGCTGCCAACTTTTATATAAAATGCAAAAGTGTTCAAATCCATGAACAATACACTTCAGTTTACTTAATTTAGATTTTTAATACCAGGCCAGCACATTATCAAGTGAAAAGAAAAACACTTGATTTAGAAGTTTTTCTCTTTAATGAAACTAAACAAACTCCTGTTAAACCATTTATCATTAGAAATCAGCAAGTTGGTAATTAGAGTCCAGGGTGGGATTATAAAACAATAGATTCAGGTGGGAGATTCTGGTAACAGGAAAAATTTTAGTTTGAAACTGTACAAATCTGGCTTTTAGGTAAAAGTAGAAAAGGAAAATGTGTTGAGAGAAGAAATAACATGTATTGTCTCTTAGCAACAAGCCACTTAGGAGAAAATATTTGGGAGAAGGTTCTTTGGCCAAATTAGATCAGGTTTATATACGGTCAGCCTGCTTGCAAAACGCTGCACACCCTTACACATACTTTACCCATAGTGACACAAGGTAAGGGCTGCATCATGCTTTTGGGAGGAAGCTGGTATTCTAGACACTGCAAAAGATCTGAGTTTGGTGCAGAGGATCAATTTCCAGCAGTAAAAGTACTTTAAACACAGCCGAAGTTACAGTGAAATGTTTTAGATCTAATCACAATAGTGGCCTAGTTAAAGTCCATTGAGACTGAAATTTGAGAGCTGGAGTTATTTTGAATAAAAGAATAACCAATGACGTTGGTCTTTATATTTGAGGGGCGAGTTAAGATAAAGTCCAAAAAGTGAAGCTAAAGGGCAGCCAAGCACTGAATCAGGTCAAAACTTTCACATTATTAATACAGGAAATGTGATAACCACGTATTCCCCTCTAAGGGGATACAACATAGAAGAAATTTTGTTTATTTTTTTTCTGTTAGCTTTATATTTTGAAGCATTCATTACTTTTGTAGGGTTTCTCAGCATCTCTATGTGTGTGCAGATGTTTCTGCTGGGATGGGAGCTCTGCGCTCTGTGGAGGACAGTCAGGTGACCTTCTGCTATGGGACCTGCTCAGCAATACAGTTATCAACAGGATCCCTGCACATTCAGGTACAAGTTAATGCCATTGCAGGCTTAACAGTATGATACTATCCACCCCTATTCACTGCTGTTGCATAAAAAAGAAACTTAGAAATACACTTTGATGAAACAACACATTTTTAAAGAGATTCATTGTTTTGCAGGTGCTGTCACAGCTATGTGGATGAATGAGCTCTGCAACACGGTCGTCACAGGCGGAGAGGACAAACAGATCATGTTCTGGCGGCTGCAGAGTTAAAGTTTCTCTCTCTGCAGCAGCAGGGAACTAAATGTCCAGTGCAATACGTGGTTCGTCTAAGTGCAGTGTTTCCTTGAGATCAGGAAGTAAAAAGAACGCCATTGCCTTATTTTCAGTTCTTTTAGCCTGTTCTTCATGCATGAATGTGTGGATTTTATTTTTTGCTTTATATTGTATGTTGGAAGAGCTGTAAACCCAAGGAGAAAAGTCTGTCTATCTAATAGAATGGATGTAAATAGTTTGAGTTTTTTTTATTATTATTAAGAATAATGTTTCTAATTCCAATGCTAATGCGCTTTTTATTATTGGAAGCGACCCAGTGAGTCTGTCAGAGGTTTATGTTTCTCGATTGTTGCTACAGAAACACAGATGACCTGTAAAAGTTATGTTTTCCAGTTCTTTTCTTTTTAACTCCGCTTGAATGATAAAAGGAACCATATGAAAAATATTTGAGGGACTTTCATTATTTTGTACTATTCAGTCATTGAATCACTTTAATTTTTAAATCATTCTAGAATGATTAAATGAGTGAAAACAAGATAATTTACAAGAAAATCCTTCGGGGGGAGGCAGTCTGTGGTAAAGTGTTAACTTGTCTCTGAAGCTGCCTAATTAACCTTCATCAAGTCTTTAATATTCTAAGAACCATTTCAGAGAAAAAAACAAAACAATGAAAGCTGCAAGTGAAGGAAATGTGCAATATTTAGAACAAACCATCCCTTTTCTAGACATTAATTTGCTCTTGCAGACAGACATCCATACAAAATAACGCAATTAAGAGATTAAAAATACATTTTCCCAGGCTTTTTTATCGATTTTTATTCTATTCAACAACTGATTCATCAAAAAACAAACATGTATGTTTGGTAAAACATTTACAAGCACTTGTGTGAAGCATGCTGCAGATTCCATTTTTCAGTAGAATAACAGCATACGAAAATACTAATGCAATTGCATGATATACAGTTACACTGTCAAAAAGCTGTGCACCTTTATGCTAAATGCATAAAGTAAAACCACAGTATATGAAAAGTAGCTAACAAGATCCAATCTAACCTGGAAATAGAGCTAATCAGTTAGCTTACAACTTGTCAGCTATCTAGTCAACATGTCTGCAATGTATGGCCTTCACTGTCTTAAATCTGTTCCTTCACTAGTCCAGCATTCTAGGAATTATCAATGGATTTTGCAATGAACGGAGCTTATAGCCAATGCAGCAAATATTGTGCATTAGAGTGAGATCTGGCAAAGATGTTTTTTTTTTTTTTTAATGAACCTGCATTAAATCTGATTCATCTTGGTTTGATGACAAGCAATGTGAAAATCCCACAGTATTAGAAACCCTATGGTTTTATAAACCAGCAACCTCAAGTTTAGGTGTGAAACTTTTGGAAACACATTTACCAAAAGCAAACACTGCAGTTCTCTTATATGTTGAAAAGGTAAATCATGATCACCTCCTATTAAGCCGTAATACAGCTTGACACTTTGATAAAAAATAAAAAAAAAAATCTAACCAAGACACAGTTTATAAAATAACTGAGGATATTAAGAATATGGGGATACAAGGACAATCGTCACAATAGTCTGAGACGCACAGGTGTAGTTGTTCCATTAGTCTTTGTTGTTTTCTTTCTAATCTTGCTAAGATTATTCTTTATTAATCCCAAAGATGCTTGTTATACTTTGACCATTACATAAGATAACAGCTATGTATACATCTCCATAAATTACATTGTCTGTCTTCTGTAGTACTATAAGGTACATATGCTGAGGTGTTGTTTAATCTCCCTAAGCAGTCAAATAAGGAGAAGTAGTCCCTTTTTATCAGGATGAAGTCACAAGAATAGGGTAAAGAAATGGGAACACACAGAGCATCGTAAGTAGATATAACAACCCATATTGATAAAACATAATGAAGTCGATGTTCTAAAGAACCAATCTGGCAAAGAGATGATATTTTCATAAATATCTGCAGGTAGTGGTCTCAGCAGGGAGCCAAGGCAGGTTTGTCAGAAAAACAAAAAACAGACGCCTAACCAATGACCATTCACCTGCCAGACAACATAGAAGACATGCCCAGAAGGATCAACTAATGTTTTTCTTGGCTCATCTTCTTTTTTTGCTCTCAGTGCTTGTACAAGACAATTTAAGCCCAGTACTGTAAAATTTGTTCTTCTCTAAGTTAGATTAAATCTAATTAAATTTTTTCTGTCCTGTTTATTGTCTTTCTTCTATTATTCATTAAAATTTAATGCAATTATTTAAAATGGGGTATTTTAGCATGATCAAATCCATGAAAACGGAGTGCTGAGGCATGACGTCTTCAGTGGGCAGAAGCTCTCCTTACAATGTCAAAGGGAAATAATGCAAAATCTCACGAAGAACTCTATGATCAAAAGAAATGTGATATGTTTACAAAATAACTGTACAGTAAATGGTGATGTATCTTAATTATTCTGTTCTTTATTCTCCTCCTCTGCAGCTTTCTGTAAAAGAGAGACAACCAGACATTAGAACTTTAATCTGAGGGTTGAATGTACATCAGGATAAATGTCAGATAAATTTAAGCTTGACAAGTTGCGTTTAGGCCACTGGACATTTTGCCTCTCATCCAAGAAGCTTCAGTTCTAACTAGTGGTGGGTCCATGACCTGGATGACTGAGAATCTTCACAGAAATGTCAAATTTAAATTGTATGAATAATTATGTTCAAAAGAATGCAATCATCCTACAGAAAACACTTTTTAAACACTAGGAGAGGGTTCTCTCATTTAAATCTGTTGATATTGTCAGCTCCAAAGATCAGACAAACAGGATCAGAGGTACAGAAGATGCTGTCTGATTCAGCTCTCAATTGGAATAATGCTAATTATTGGACCACTACACATAACTCTAATCCATCTAATGTTTTGCTGTTATTGTTGGATGACCTTTAGCCAAAGGCCAGCAATTCTCAGCCATTCTCACCTTGTTTATATAATTCCAAAACCCTTTCTTAATGTGTGTTTGGATTTATCATTCTGATTAAAAAGCTGATTAGGTCCAAGTTTCAACTATCAAGCTAGTTTCAGTAAAAGCAGAATCTTATGGAAGTTTCCCCCTCTATTGCAACCACCCCTCAGCATGATAGTACCACCTCCATACTTCATTTATAGTATATTTTTTCTCCAAAAGTTATCTTAACTCCTCCAATTTGAAATCAACAAAGAGTTCTGTCTGTCTAGTTGTCAGTTCAGGACAGACTTGAACCTTCATGGTGGTTTAGGTCATCCTGATTCAACAATTGAATCAAATAACAGTTCAGTCTTTGGAGAATATACAGAGGAGGTCATTCAGCCATTATTTCATGTGTTTTGGAGGAAAGGCAAGATCTAAATCCCGCAGAGATTGGACACCCTGATGGATCTTCCCTTGTTTTATCTTTCTAAGCTTTTTGGATCTTTCTATTGTTCTGAATGCAAGTCAATCCTGTAAATGCTGTTAAATAAATAACTTTTATGAAGGTGCAGTGAAACTGATTGCTGCAGGAATTACTAATCAGAAAACAATCCATGTTTTTTTTCAAGTTTAGACTTTTGATCTTCAACCCAATCATTAGCCTGCATGCATAAACATAAGGCTACATTTTTTTTCTTTTTTTTTTAATCTTTAAAAAAGTTTTTTTTTGTATGATGATTTTACCTTTCAAAAAGGGTTCCCATAAATTATCCAAAGCCAAAACCTTATATAACTGATTTGATTTGTGATTGGAGAGAGTCTTCTGTCTGAACAGAGAATAGTGAGTGGTTCTACATCAGTTTAAGCATTGGTATAAAGATTTGACCTTGAGCTTTCGCAGGTTGGCAAATGCTTTGAGGAGCTTTGGTGTTGGAGGTTTTTGTCCAAACAGGGCTAACCCTTTCTGCTTGTCCTCTTTGGTTGGAGCCCCTGCTGCAGCTTTGGTTTTCATCAGTTGCCTTCAGGGATCACAGAACAAACATGTGGGTTTCAAGTTATAAACAACATAACTGCTCTCTTTTTCTCATTCTAATAAACTTACCTTCCCTTCTTTGCCAGAACTTTCTGAGACTCGGGGTAGTGGACAAGGATATCAAACAGGTCCTTCTTTTCCAGAACAAACAGGTTTGCAAAGCCATACGCTTTTACGTTAGCTGTCCGTCTGTTCCCTCCATCTTTAGCAGATTGTAGTAAGCTATAGGCACCAAAACAAACTCATCGATCAAGTCTTACAGGATAAATAAAACAAGAACAAAAATGAAAAGAGAACCGATAGGGCTAAAAATCAGCTAAGTAAAACGTCAGGATGAAGTTCTAATGAAAATAACACAAATGGTTCTAGAGGTGCAACATTGTACTTCAAGAAATTAGAAATCAGGAAATGAATAAACATATTTTTTAAACTAATCTAGAAGCAGCTTTTCTTATTTTGTTTCTCAGCTGTCCACACTTCAACAATTGAAACCTGGACCTAACCTAAAAGACAATCCAAATGTTCTCTGGATTATTGACTGATTTATTAGAAGTACTTCAATGTAATTAAGTCCAATTCAATTCCATTCAAAATACTTTATTAATCCCAAACGGGAATTGAAAAAAACTAAACGTTTAGGCTTTCAAATGAAAATGACAATGAAAACTACTAATTGTAAGACAAGGTGATGGCAGCACCTTGCTCGGTTTATTATAGCAGCTTGTGCATTGTACTGTATACTGTTAATTGCCTCTAAATTCTCAAACAGAACTTCATTTCAAAAGCTAGAACATTTAAAGGGGCACACCATCCGACAGGACAATAATCTTTCAAGATGGATAAACTCCAGCCTCTAGAAGGGCCCTGAATTCAACTAAATAGAAAATATATAGAATATACTTAAGAAACTACTACATTTTAAAGGTGTTATGCTACTTTTGACAGCAAAAAAACTGTCAGATATCCACTAGAAAGATACCAGAAGCTAGATGAAGCCTATAATTTAAAATTTTTCCTCTGCAGATTTGTCAAAGTTAATGTGACCAATTCCTATGTCAGCTGGTGTAAATCATTTTAACCGAGGCTTAAAGCAATAATAAGAATGTAAAACTAGCACACTAAGTCATTAAACTGGTTAAAAGACTACCGTAATTTATAAATAACTGTGGTGAGCTGCTCAGATTCATGCCTGATCTCTCCGAACACGCAGCCTGCCTTCAGCGTCACAAACACAATGCTGTTGTCGGGTCCTCCCACCACCTGCACTGCTCCACTTTTGATGATGTACATCTCCTTACCGATGTCCCCCTGCAGAAGGAAATGAAGGACCTCAGCTTTTAATCCATTAGTTATTACATGATCAGCACAACTTACTTACCTTCTTCACCACAAAGTCTCCTGGTAGGTATATGATGGACTTCAGCCTCAGCAACATGTCCACCAGCATCTGCTGGTCACAGCCCTGAGACAGACTCCTGATCATTCACTTTACCAATGCAGTGTGTTTTTTTTCATTCTCATGAACTTAATGTTTTTATTATTTTTCATTCAGGCATTCTGTGCTTTTTTTTTTCATATTGTCACCCGTGATTCTATGCCTTTTATCTTTTTAAAACAATGTGTGGTTCTAAAGCAAAGTACGCTGAATCACCTGAAAGAGCTGGATCTTCTGGAAGGTTGCCAGGTTTATATCCACCGCAATGGCGATTCGCATTACAAGAGGCATCTTGTCCAGAAGCTCCGACTCATCTGCAGAGGACATGAGATACAATGTTTACAGAGGCTGGAGGGCTCCAATGTGATTTCATAATGACTTAACCTCTCCAAAACACAGGTTCATGCAGATAGACTCTTTAATTTTAAATCAGCAAAATTATTACAGAAAGGTTCAAACCTTTGAAGTGTACAAAGCATTTTTATTTTAATGAACACATCCTTTAGATTCTCTTAATTTAAAGAACAATTATCAGCTTTTATTTCACTTACTTTATACTATAACATATGTTTCCTGTATGTATAATGACAAATAGAGCATCTTGTCTTGTCTTATCTGATCTTATTAAGACTGAATGCATACAGTAAGTGTTTTTTAAATCCTGTACTTATTGCTGAAAATAGAATAAATATTAGAAGATAATGTTTTAATAACACAAATCCTCTTAAATATTCGCTCTACAATGATCAACATATTTATTTTCTTTTGGAAAATTAGTTGTATTATATAGAAATATTGCATTCTTAAATCTTCCTAAGCCGGTAGATTAAAACTCACAATATAATTTTTTGGTAACTTTCTGATCGGATAGAAAGTTTGCACACCCCAGATTTTGAACTTATTTTCAGCTTTTCACAAGCTAAAGAAGGCTTAATTTTTTAGAAACCTCTGTTATGATTTCTTAGTACACACCTAGCATTCCCTGAGACGCCCAGGTGTAGTTGTACCAGGTTCGGACTCTGTTCTGAACCAACTTTGGAATGGTGTAAGTGTTCATGTAGGCGACGCAGCCGTCCATAGACGCCCGAAAGTATGTCTGAGCTGCCGTGGCCGCTCCTATGACATCTCTCATCTAGAGGAAAGAGACAAAAGCTCTCCTTAATTATCAGTAGATCATGTTTATGTTCATGATCATATGTAGATCATGGAGACTTCAGGATACAGAGATGTCACTTTCTATTGTAGCTGTGTGGTTAGTTTTTACCAGGAAAACCCATCATTTCATTCAACCCATTTATCACAATTTCAGCTGTTTTAAAAGTGTTGATTGTTCTTTTGAATGCAGTTAATGGCAGTTAATCGCTACCTGACTTGCACAGGTTGATATCTTACTTATTTGAATTAAATGTTCCCTTAATTTACCTTTTTTATTAAATAATTTCCTTTCTTTCATAAACTACAGGTGTATCCGACACCAGATGCCTTTTCAATGCACTACAGGACAAACACATCCATCTGACATCAAAGCATCTAGGATGAGAAAAACAGCTGTTTCTGATGGCTTGATATTATTAATTGTTCAATAATTTCTATCAGAGAGCAAAATTAAATGCCCCATATTATAAACATAATACCCTAAGATTTTAACAATGGTATAACATGTTTTTTTATCATGCACATCTTGATATTTTGTTTGAATTAAGCATTTCTGAGTAACCCTTATAAATTCAGCTTTCTAAGCAGCAGCCCCTCCCTATCCTTAAAAAAGTATAGTTTTACTGTTTCACATTAAGCAGTGATTACTACTCACCTATTTTGACTGTGCTGCGTATACTCAGTAAACAACACGTTCAGTTTCTCTGATCAGCGAGAAGTGAGGTGAAGCGAGAAAATTTCTGCTCAACGTTGAGACGGAGCAGCTCCTTTAGCAGCTAATCTGCACAGTGACAGCAACTGCTCCTTTTTTAACCTAATTTTGAAGAATTACATATGTGTTTTTACAGCTTTTCCAATTCTCTAATTACCAAATGAATAGCCCTTTGTGTCACTGTAATATATACAAAAATAAAACATATAATACCAGAATTGCCAAAGAGAAGGCACTAGCTTCACCTGTCCAATGAGGCTGGAGAACACAAAGACACCAATGAAAAAGTTGGTCATCTGAAAGGTGATCTCAAACAGAGTCACAGGTTCTGGGAGGCCCCCTATGTTGATAAGGCTGCGTACTGCAAAGTAATAGCAACGTAGATACCTGAGGAAAAATACATGCTTGAATTAGACAAGAAGTAGTAATTCAACTGGAATACATTTTTCATGAAAACAGAATCTTTATACATCATCTGATTTAGTTGTTTCTGTAAATCTGAATGGTGTTGCTGAAAAGTAGAAATAAATATATAGTTTTATCAATACTTTCTATTATAATTATAAATGTGTGGCTTTTACTTAGATAACAAATGTAATATTTTTTATTACATTTGAAACCAGATTGTCATGGTCTTGGTTTTGTTGTACTTTACTTTGCTCCTTGTTTTCTAGTTTTATTGGTTTAATTCCTGTTTTGTTGTAATTTCTAGATTTATGTTAGTTGTCATGTTTTTCTGTTGTCCTCTGTTGCCCTCTTGTGTGTGTGTGTTCCTTTCCTCTTGGCTCCCTCGTTGTCTCCTCTCACACCTGCTCCTTGTCAGCTCGTTAGCCCTGCCTTTGTCTCAGTCAGCTACATATACTCTCCCTCTGCTGTCACTCCTTGTTGGTTCCTTGTCTTTGCTGTCCTCCCATGCTGTTGTCCACCTACCTCGTCTCTCCCTGGCTCCTCGTGTTTGGTTTCCCCAGATGTCTCCATAGTTCTGGTTTGCTTTTCATTATTAGTTGGATTTTTGCATTCCTGCCTTTGCTTACTGTTTTGCCCCATTAAACTGCTAGAAATCTCCTCAGCTTCTCTGCCTCTGCATTTGGGTCCTCCAAACCACAACCAAACGCTGACACAGATGTCACTATATATTATATAGAAATACATGTAACTTTTTGACCCACTATTTGAAATTAAAATGGTTTAAGCAGTTTATTTTAAGTCAGTTAGGGTTACCAAAAACAATTAATGTTGACTAGATGTCAGAACAAACCAAGTATTTAGGGAAGTGGTGACCTAGTGGTTAGAGCGTAGAGCTTGTAATCCTGAGGTTGTGAGTTTGAAACCCACTCCTACAGACTGCCATTCTTGCTCCAACCCTGCTCCCCAAGTGGGTTAGGTTAAATGCAGAGAGTAAATTTCGTTGCGCCGTACTTGTGACAGTGTAATAATAAGAAAAACGCTGGAAAAAGAATTGGACTTTGGCTTTCAGAACAGCCCAGAGAAAATTGATGCAAAGGCTTTATAAGCTTTTAATAGGTTAATAACCAACATTTGAATAAAGTTAAGATGTAGCTATGGATGTAGTATAAGAATCAAAAGCACAAATTAATCAGGGACGAAACGAGGACCTCCACAAGTTTGACAGATCCAATAGTACAGACTGGAAGAAAAACAGTTTTTGAGGATTCAGACTGAAGCTGTGACAATGATATTAGCCACATTGAAATGAGTCCGGCATCATTAGCAGTAAAGGTCCTCAGAAAGCAAGAATCCATTACTCTTAGAGTACTATAAAAAGGATCATGCTGTGCAGTTTTTTTGCTGTAAGGGTGACTGATACACTTCATAGAGTAGATAGAAATAAGTGACAACGGTAAGGAGGAAAACAGTAGCAACATCTCCAGATGTTAGCGCTGATATGAAAAGGAAAAAGTCTGTGTGAATAAGGTGGGTGTCACATTCGAGAAAATTCTTTAAAGATACCGAAACCATTAATTCTAAGTCAAATATTTATCCAAATTTTAGCTTGTGCATATGTATAATCATCTCTGCTTTAACTGTTAGTTAAATAATTTAAGAGAAAATTCCTTAACTTATTTAAGTTAAGGGTTAGCAAACATGATGTCCATTCCAAGAAGTGCTGCATAGCAGTGTTTGATGTTTCTAAGAATCTGCAGATTTCATGAATAAATAAAAAGTTCTCTTCCGGATCATTCAGATGAGACAAAATGTTTTTGCAACCTTGATGATTTTTTGTTATTAATTGAACTATGAATGCATTTATGGCAGAGAGTTCATGAGCATAATTTTAAGTGCTGTTTTGGAAAAAGAGCTAAAGAACATCCATAAGTCCAACACTCACTGCCTATCAAACTACAAGAAATTAGCATCCTGGAGTGACATAGGTAAAGCATAGAGAGAATCAACTGAGATACTGTTGTAGAGTTCATTCACGTATAAAAAAAAACATCCAAAACAGCTGGATTGATGCAGTTTTTGGAAAGAAAAGCACGTAAAAGTTCCTCACCTAAGGACCAACAATAAGTTAGCGCTAATACTTGATGACAGCTGATGAGATTAAAGGAGTCATAACCAAGTTTAGGTTAAGAGCGTATTAGATTTTTCTGTGCTGTTAGGTATGCTTAAGCAGATATTTTTTTCCCTCATACATTAAAATAATATTTTATGCATAACTATTTTATTAGGTTTTTTAAATTTTAAAATCAATTTTGTCCCAGGCAATACTTGGAAAAGCCTTTAAAGAAAAAGTTTTAGTTTGCAGACTCTGTAAATTTATTGTAATTCAAGTGCAATATATTTTGTTTCAAAACAGGAGCTCTGGAATACACATAATCAGCGATTTTACAATCATTCAGCACCATGGACAGCGGCTAAAAGTAGATGTTGCTTTGGTTTTTTTGTTTTCCAGCCTTATGATTAGGAGACAAAAAGAGGGTCAAAACAAGTCAGAGAAAAAATGTACATACGCTGTGCCTTTTCCATCATACACCCATGTGGTCGATGCCAGACCCTGGTGCACTGAGGCTACGTAGAAAGCACAGGCATTGAGATGGAGCATGTAAAGCAGGTAACCTGTGGTACGGGCCACTCTTCATCAGAAACAAGATGTAGACAGAAGCAGACAAGATTAACAGCATTGATATCTTATATTCAACTCACCTTTTTAGTATTTCATTTAAGTAAAATGTACTTATCTATCTACTTCTAGACGGTGGGACATAAAATTCAATAATGTATTTAACTGCAATAAAATCTACATGGAGACACAGACAGCTATGTCCTTACTGCTCTACAGAAATAGAGAAGACATATTAATTAGGCCTTGCTCATCCCTAGAAGTTATTAAACAGGTAAGAACAACACTGATAAAGTTGGCCAGAGGCTCCCCTTTGCATAAAACAACTAAATTAAACAGAATAACCAAACAAGATCACATTAATTTTGGTCAACTGTGAAATCTATAACTTAGGAATCAGTACATGTTGCAATAAAAGAGCAAAATAAGTGTATAAAGCAGGATACTATGACCCTGTTTTATTGATAACGTTGTTTTATTGCTCCTTTTGGCTCAAACGTTCAATTCCAATGTCAAATGTACCCCTAAAAGAGGGGTTCCTCTGCTGGACCTATACCCCCAGTTGAGACTGTGCAGCATCTTCTCCTGGACCACAGCTGTTAAAAATGGGGGCTCTCCTAATTCCTATTCTCTATTTGCAGAATGACTGCAACCCAGCACATCAAATCTTCAGATGACTCCACTATTGTTGCTCTTATCTTAGGCAATTAACCTATTAAAGACTTTGGGGATGATGATGTACTTCCAAATAACACCCCCTTCCTCCAGGCTGTCTCTCTGATGAATACCTTGGAATATTGGTAGTAAGCTACTCTTATGTGATACATCTGATCCTCCTTCCTGATTTTTTATTAAAACTTAAAGGTCACAGTTTAGTTTTTGTAAAAAGTAAATTATATGGACATTTTCATCATAAACTAAATGCTTCATTCCTGTTAGGAACCTCATACCAACTGTAAGGAATGTAGCTTAAAGTGTAAAGGTTTGCAATAAATTGTTGTCATTCTGAGATCATCTGAAAAAACACAAGGACCGAAGTGGCTTAGTCAAAGCCCAGATCTCAAACTTACTTTTATGATCTGGGGCAACTTGAAACATACTAAGCATGCAAGAAAATGTAAAAGATCTCAAAAGATATTGCTTAATGGATTTAGTGAAATTTAGTGATTTCACAAAATTTAGATGGTTGGGGTTTTCTTACTATTTCCTTAGCTAAAAAACAGCAATTCCTGATAAGTTGTATTTTCTGATTAAAGAGTGCTTAATTCTGTTTTGTGCATTAGATATAAAAACAAACAAAAATTTTTTTAAACTGTATAACATCTCTCAAATACGCATTACATTGACTAAAGCATGGAAATAAATAAAAAAAAAACAGAACACATTAAAAGAAAGAATATGTTGCATAAAAAGCTAAAACGCTAAAGATACTAATAAGTTTAACAAATACTTTAAGAAGACAAAATTACACATCAATAATTAAATGGTTTTAAAAAAAGAAATTCATATTTTAAAAAGTTTTTCTGCTGGTAACATCACTGCCCCAAATGTAGTTATGTTACCTTCTTCCCTGTTATCAGCCTGGGAATTGCAGTACAATTAAAACATCCAAATCACTCTGCTTAAAAACCCTCTAACACCAGTGATGAGTTCATTCAGCCACAATCTTTAGCCACAGGATTTTTAATTTTTGTTCCCCTAATACTGTTAATTGTCATTGAGTTTTTCTGAGCTAGATCCTTTACCTCCAGATGTAAGCTTTGGCCATTATGCTTTCAAGGCGATCACTGAACTCAAAGAAAGACTCTATCTAAAACACACAGAAATAGGGACTTAGGATCCACACCCAGCATGTGAAAAGTGTTTTGAAAACTCAAAATTTCACTGTTTAAGCAAATGAGGCCCACCTACCCTGATGAAGCGGTTGAATCTATATATGGAGGAGAATCCGAAGTGTAGAGAGAGAAGGTCAAAGGGGATGATGCTAAAAATGTCCGTCTGAACAACACATACAGGAAGATTTACACCTCTGGCATTAGAGACTCTGCTGTCTAAATAATGCCCAGCACATATCAACACACAGAACTAACACACATATTCTGGTACATGTAGGTAAAACAGGAGTGAACTAATGTTTCGTAATGAACCAATGTTTTTGAGCTAAAATGTTATAATTTGCTGCAAAGCTCAGGAAGGAGAACATAATGCTTTAATAATGAGAGAGTAAATCTATATCATGTACCCCGTTTCACTCTTTCATAGGATAATACAGTATGCTTTGTTGCAATTCATTAATGAACATGTAAAAACCTTCTTACCTTAAATCGATAAGATTTCCGATAATGTACTTTAGTCAAAGCTCTGTCTTTCTGCAAGCAAAAAGGTAGTTATTGGAACCGTGAATTAATAAAGTCAGAATCGGCGTGTACCCAGGATTTCCTCTTAAAATTTGGGTTATTTCAATGTTTTGGAGCTTCTTAGAATTTTGCAAAAAACAAACAAAAAAAAAGTCTTTGTACATTTTTTATCCATCAACTCCCTGCTGTTTGATACACCCTTGTTTTTGTATTTAAAAATTTAAGCTAAACAAATTTCTAATACTAATAGAGCATGGATTTTTTTTCTGTGTCTTTTTCTGTCTCCTTGAACCCCAGTCAGCTGGAGTTTTCTTCCTGTTAAAAGGGAGTTTTTCCTCTCCACTGTCGCTACAAGTATGCTTGGTGTGAGGAATTGTATTTGAGTCAATGAGTTGATGCAATCAATTTCACTGTATGATCTGGTGAACTGTAAAGTGCCTTGAGATGAGGTGTTGTGAGTTGGCGCTACATAAATAAACTGAATTCAAATTAATGTTGTTCTGATTACTTTATTTATAAATTAAGATTTAAAATGTTGTAAAAGTAGTAAAACCTTTACTCTTTTAAGCTCTGCTGCTGAGCCTAAACAACTGCTGATTGGTTAGCTCTGCCCCTAAAGATTGTTTGCATATGATGTCACATCGGTGCAGACAAAAGCAACTTTACACTTAAATCTTTTGTGTAAAATAATAATAGTTAGGTCCTGATGGGTTTAATGGTGTTCAAACAAAGCCAATAAAACAGCAAATAGAGGTTTTTCGTTACACTGAGAATCAGAAGGAGTGACTTGGTAATTATCAAAATCAAAAAAGTGGATGTTTGCTTTAAAATTCAACGCCTCCTCAATATAAATAACCAAAAGTAGAACAGAAAGGAACCATTATATATGTCATCTAACATGTCTGTAATGCATCTACTGATGTCCTATCAAATTGCTGCATTTCTGTCTATTACCTGTAACCAATGGGTGCCCCTCTGTAACAGAGATGCTTTGTGACTTACAATAATGTCTCCAGCTTTGACAAACTGCAGTCGGGGCTGCCAAACCACGATGTCAATGACATTGACAATGTCAGAGAGGATGTCAAAAAATATCCAGAAAGGAATGGTAGTTTGGCTGTGGTAAGGGAAGGCCAGCCGGACCGGGCTGAGCCAGACGTTGTAGTTATAAGCAACGGCTACGACTGTCAACCAGCCGATGTACCGACGATCTGATGAGGGAAATAACAAATGCTATAAAATGTTTCAAACTACAAAACATTCATATTTATTTACTGGTTGTAGCATAATCGGCATGGGGTACCTGTGAAGGGATCAATTGTGCTTCCCAACACTGTATCCATCATCTTCTCCACTGGATGGAAGAGGACGTCAAAGCATGAGCAGCTGATGTCTGGCAGCATCTTTGCCTTCCTCCTGACCTCCTCCGCTAGCCTCTCCTCCTCTGCTTTCTTCTCAGCCTCTAGTCTTTTCTCCTCATCTTTTTTCTTTTTCTCCTCTGCCTTCTTGGCTGCTTCCTCTGCCTTCTTTCTGTCTTCTTCTTCTTTCGCTATCCGCTCCTCTTCTTTCTGTCTGACATAGTCCTCTTTTCTCAGAACAGGCGCTGAAGAGGCAAAGGAAAACACACCACTGGGGTAATCTATTTAGTCTTACTACGATAAATAAAACCGGAATATTCCTAAGTTAACACTTACTAACAGGTGGGGTGATATCTGGAGATGTGGCGTAAGGGTCTATAACCTTTTCTTTGAGCAGTTCAGTTCGTTCTCTTAGGCTCTTTACAACACTTCTTAGGACCTCATCTGCATATCGGGAATAGACAACAGGAGGAGAGGAAGGGGGCTCCGCGCTGAAACAGAGAGACATAACACTGAGAGATGAAATAAAGAATCTACAGGCTAAGAGGTGTAACATAACCTGCTTAGATGATGACCTAACATGATGACCTTAAAAATATTTCTTTCATTTGGACATTTCCGCATTTTTTTTCACATTAAAAAACACAAATTGCAATGTTTGGATACTGGATATGTATGTTATAGATCAACCAAAGTAGCACTTCATTCTGGACATGTCCCATGAGCATGACACGGCCAGCACCTTGTTTCACCATAGGATTTGAAAGCTCTGTTTTCAATTCAATTCAATTCAGTTTATTTATATAGCGGCAAATTCACAACACATGTCATCTCAAGGCACTTTACAGTTCAACCAGCTTTCCCAAATTTTTCCAAACCAAGTCTACAGTGTTTCTCCTTCTATCAAGAATAAAACTGGGATTAGATTGAACGCAGTTGGACCTTTATTAATCATGAGGTGGTTTCCCAAAACTACCCTAACACATTTTATCCAGAGCTATAGGTGTGAAGAGGCGGTATGCAAGTAACAGCCACAATACTGAGATTATTTTCTTTTTTTATAAACATCTAATATTACATATAATTTTTTCCCACTTTACAGTCTGCCAAATTTTGTCAAAACATAATGTGGCTCACCAGGCATGATTGCTTTTAGAGGGCAAAGGATCAGAATTGTTGCATTTTCCACATTTTATATGAAAGCTTAACAAAAACATCAATATTTTTCTGTGAATATATATCATATTTAAAACATCTACTTTGCTGACAGAGAAAAGCTTATTGTTTCAAATTAACTATAGCCTGCATGTGAATGTGGGCTCGGATTATCCTCAGTCCAAAATGCTACGATAAGCTCCTAATCTCCTTTCCTGCTTTAGGAGTCAAGCTGCAGGCCACAGATGGACCAGATCTGTTTAAGGCTTCACATTTAGGTGTATGCAACTAAATTGGGTACAATTCTGGTCATTTTATTATTATGGAATTTATTCATAACAAATACATGTCATCTTAAGGAAATATAAAAAAACATATCTAATTCATGTCAAATTGTTGCAAAAAAAGAAGCCAAACCTATTTAAATTGAATAGAAAGCCTTACTCTCTTACACATATCAACATGTAATGATGCCAGTTTTGATGTTCTGCGTATTCCTTCCAGTAACCTATCTTACCAAGTTAGCCCTTAGCCTTTCTGTAGCTTACTTTTAAACCACAAAGATTTCTCCTTATTGATAATATGCAACATCTTTTACTTTCTGTGGGATTAATTTTAATTAATTTTTTTCTTCTAATTAACTGAAGACTGGAATTATAGAAACGTTTTAAGCTTTTTTTCCATAATAAACAGGGAAGGCTACAATAATTTTACTTCCTTTGTGTACAAAATGCATCTCTTATTTGTAAAGATTGTAAAAAAAATATTAGGGCTGGGTGTTAATTCAATAACGATATATATCGATCGATAGACGTGTGGCGCAAAAAAAGAGAGTCGATAAAATTATTTATTTGTTATATTTATTTTGGTCACTTTTCTGGTCACTTTAGTTTATTCTTTGTCAGTATTTAATAACATAACTCAGGCCTCTTAAGTTATTTTTCTTTAAAACAATTCTGTTATGGTTAAAAAAGTTGGTTAAATAAAGATTTAATTCGAAGTCTGTGTTTGTGTTCTTTATTAAAAGCTCCACATAAAATATGGTTTCAAATCTTTTCAATAATTATCTATATCGATCAATATGCATTTTTTTTTTATCAATAAGCTTTTTTTCTATATCGCCCAGCCCTAAAAAATATATATATATAGGCTTAAGTTTGTGCGATGTATTGGATCATAAAAGAGAAAGCTAAAGCAGAATCAAAGACATACTTGCTGGAGCCTTTTTATATACCTGCTGATCTCTAATTCAGTTGGAAGGCCAGCAGCTGATTAAGGATTAAGTTTGTCTTTCTTTTCTTAGTCTGTTTTCTCTTTCTGGCCTATTCCAGGAATCTCATTTTGTGGCACTTTGGGGAATTCTGTTATATCAGCCTTTTGGGGGACTAGTAAGATTTCTATGTGCCATGTACATCTGCCGTCATTAATATTCTGCAGTTGTCAGTTAATATATTTTTGCTTTTTGTATGAATTTAAGTCAAAATCAAGCTGACATTTAGCCTCTCAGAGAACCTCTTGACCTTTCTATGAAATATCTTTGCTTCCTAATGGTATGTCCAATAAGGCAGCAGAACAGCAAGATTTGAAGAGAGATTTTTGTAAAATGCAACACCTTTTACCTCCTAATGCTTTGGAAAAAAGGTCAAACTGATTCTTTTGATCAGAGCCACTCCTATCACAACCCTGTAACCATCATTAACTGTGAGAGATAATGCAGGACTATGAACCTGGTGTGACATAGAAAAATGAAATAAGAGAGACAAATGACAGAAATGTTATAGCACAAAATCAAAAAGTAGAGATTAAAATATAAATCCTCTTTTAGCATATTGGTTTTCTTCTACTGTTTTCAAGAAAAGAAAAAGTGAGTTTAAATGGAGTACTGCAATGTAATCTTTCTTTGGAGGCAATGCAGTAACAGAGTAAACATTTTACTGTATATGAATCTCAGTTCTAATGCACAAATGATTAAATAAACTTGATTTTAATGTGTCTTTCCAGACAAATTTATTTGTCCAAAAAAACTTTCTGACAGGCATATGAACAGGCAAAAGCAGGTTAATAACAGCAACTGTTTGTCATGATCTTGGCGCTAATAGTTGGCTTTATTATTTATTCCATTCACCTGTCTACTCTGCCCGGTTGCTCATTACCGCTCACTGATCCACCTGCTCCTGCCTCCATTTAAGGTACTTGCACCCAGCTATCAGGGCCAGATTACCTCGTACTTGCTGGCCAGTAGAGAGAGTTTTTTTTAGCGTACCATAGTGTTTCTGATTTCCTCATCCTGACCTGTTCTACCTCTCATACCCTGAGCATGCCTGTTCTAGTCTGAACATTCTGCCTGAACCGTCTTTGGACTCCTGGACCTCTGAACCTGCCTGTTCCTGTTCTGATCTGTTTCCTTGTTCTGGCTTGGAACTCCTGCATGTTCCCCAGGGCAGCAGCAGCATCTGAGACACTCTGGGCGGCCCCCGCAGCATCTTGTTGTCAGCCCACTGGCTGGATCGTACCTCATTCTCTGGCGATGGACTGAACTGTTAAACCATGTTTGTGACTCACGTTCTTAATCTTCCTTCATTAGATTTACGTGGTCACTAACCTTTGTTTCTTCTTAACAGAGTTTTCAGTGATAGATTTCCTAGCAGCTGATATCACAGATCCACCGCCTGCTCAGTTCCATAGTTTGAATAAATGTTATGATTTATCCCACTATCTGTCTCGCCTTGAATATTAAGTCCTTCTTTTCTGGAATCATGACACTGTTATTGGAAATACTTAATGTATTGAGTTGGATTACTGTAATTTAAATCCCATACATCTTAGAATCAAAACTAATGATTATTTTGCTAACTGAATTTTTAAAAAATAATAATTCAAATAAATAATAAAATAAAATAAAAGTAAAGAGCCTTCATCTTAAATGCAAAATGTCTGAATACATGATCTGACATAAGGTCATTGAAGTAAGTGGATCAACCTTTATGAGGTTTACAGTTCAGAAGTTTATAGTTTTTTTGCCTGTTTTGCTGTAGAGCTGCAATCTAAATTAGGAGACTGTTTTTTATAAAGCAGATCAAGCTTGTTCCTGAAAACTTGCTTGTTAAACATAATTACTGTTTAAGTCAGAGTTCTTTTGGCTGCTAAGGAAATTGCCAAACGACATGACAGCTCTATGCCCTTAAAAGGAACACGGAGAGAACCTTGGTGTGTCAGTAGTTGGGTCATGGGTACCGTGCTGCAGAGAAACAGAGCTGTCATTTGGTACCAAAACTGAAGTCGGGCCCAATGGAGACATAATGATATTAAAAATCTAGATGAACAATTAAACAAAGTTCAGTGTTTAAACATCTTTACAAGTACCTGCTAAGGGTCATTTATGGAACATAGCTAGAAATTAAAGTTTAAATCAATATTTTGAATTCAACGTTTTGAGTTGAAATATTTTTAAGATTTTTATTTAGATATTTGTACAAAGAAAAAAAAAACTTCTGAGGTGCACTTCCAGTAGGGATTGTATAAATGGCAACGCCCTTTTCCTGCAGTAGGATGCACAAGGTTTATAGACTTCAGTCATGGGTGACGGTAACAGAGTTACCAACGATTCAAAATAGATCTGTTTCCAAAAAGGAACACTTGAACATTTGTAGATGGTCTTAGCAGGACATATTTGGACATGTTATCTTCTTCTATTGGCTTTTATGTACTTGGTGTGGAGAAAAGAGTTAATCCATATTAGATTTTCTTCTATAAAGTTTGCTTTCTTTGTGTTCATGTTAAAGCTTACTGTTCCAGCCTTCACAAACTCTTTTAAAGCAATTCTTAAAATTCAGACTGAAAAGGGATCCCTTTTCCATGAATCTGAACAATCAGTTCCCATGACTTTTAAACATAGATCTATCCCTTCTGTAACCTGAATCCATTGTTTATGATATAATACATTGGGAGTGGATCCATACTCAATGATGATGATACATTCTTACCCCTCAGCCCCGTCTGGCTTTACTGGGGTGGCAGGAGCTGGAGCAGCAGCTGGAGCCTGAACAGCTGGAGCAGGATCTGCAAGAAATATTCAGCAAAACCTTTGGCTTGGTTTTAACTGCAGTACTCTGCCGCTGCAGTACTTTGCCGCTGACAAATAATACAAATGTTTTAAAATATAATTTCAATAAAGATTGTTAAAAACACCAAGAAACTTCTGCAAAATCATCCTTATTTACTGGTTTAAGGTAATGATACCATATATGGTAAATACACGACTCTTTGACCTATGAAAACATCAAAGGGTCGCCAACCTATGGATTAGTTGAGCTTTGTGTTATAAACTATATCGGAAATTAAACAAGAAACTTCAGTTTTAAACATATGCTATTGTAAAAAGGTAAGCTTTGGGTAAAAGTTTTTGGTTGGTACAATATATAAACTCCAGACAGTGAATTTGTTCCATATTAACTCATTAGTGTTTATATTTTACAGGAAGCCCTTTGGTTAAAACATAACAAGTAACCTAATGGAGGGAATGCATTTATATATATATATATATATATATATATAT